>NW_019176432.1:207255-252255 GCF_002260705.1 Seriola dumerili | reverse complement strand
AACTTCAACCTGCTGAGCTGGACCTGTTTTTTCGTTTGTTTTTGTTTTTTTCCAGTCCGCCCTGAACGCATCACCCTGCACCTGTGTGACTGTCACCTGACTGCGAGCAAACACACCTATCCTGCGCTTTTCTCCCGTGCAAACATGACCCTCCGTGGCTCCTGTAACTGTGGCTGTGAAGGCCACGGTTCAGTGTTGTTGTCTGCACGTCTTCTTCGTGTGTTTTTTAACGGCTGTTTTTGTGAATGGTGACAAGTAAAGAGACGAATCACGCCGACGCTTCCGCACGAACCAGACCTCATTCAGAAATGTACCGGTTTAAAGGTCTCCGCTCCCCCTCCTCTAAGTTTCCATCTGTTGTCAGCTGGAAGCATCACGCCCTGCCCGCCACAGCTCCCCTCGGCCTCCCTTCATCACCTCCTCCTCCTCCTCCTCCTCCTCCTCACCTCCTGTGTAGCGGCCGGCTCCGGGAACAGGTCCTCCGCGTCCTCCAGCTCCTCGAAGTCGGTGTGCTCCGGTGGAGGGTCCCTGGCTGTGTCCGCCATGTTCGCGTGGTTCCTGCGGTGGATTGTGATGAAAGCTAACCGACACACACACACCGACGGACGGCGAGAAAACAGGCGACTGACGGGGGGGAGGAGAGGAGGAGCGGGGAGTCAGGAGGTTTTCCCAGCTCTGTCATGTGACTAACAGGAGTCCTGATGGGAACCAGAGAGCAGGAGAAAAAGAGGAGGGCTCACTCTGCCGCTGTTTCCTGGTCCAGTTTCCTGAACATCTTTCTTTTTTAGTTCAGAGCTGTTATGGAAAAATAGACCACTGTTTCTACTGTTTCTGGGAATTTGGAGTTTTATTGAATTGAGGAGGAGTTTACAATCAATAAATACACACAAATTAGACACTATGTTTTTGCTGTAAATAAGGACAATTTTAGGATAGATTAATAAAAATACACACCAAATCTGAGAAAGGTAATGCAATAGAAAATAAATAAATATATATATATATTATAAATGTTAATAAATAAGATAAAATAAACAATTTAATTAGATTAAAATATTAGGTTCAAAAACTACTTAATTAAAATATTCATAAAATAATTTACATTTATGTGTTGAAAAAAATCTGAGAAATAAAGAATAAAAAAAGAAAACTTTTAACATAATAGAATAAAATCTAATTTAACTTAATTAAAATCTTTGGATAGAAGCATAAAAAATTAAAAGACTGATAAAAAAAAATAATTTAACATTTATGGTTGGAAAAGCCTGAGAATTACAAAAATACAATGGGCAAAAAAACAAATTGAAATAATGTTACTAGAATAAAACAAACTTGATTTCATTGACGTTCAATAGCTATAAAATAAAATGAAAAATAAAAGATTGATAAAATATTATTAAAAGGTTTTTGGTCTAAAATTAAAAAAAAAAAAAAAACTTTTTGGTGGCTGGTTAAAAATTTAGTAGGAGGAGGGTGGGAACTTGAACTCACCATTTTTAACGCTATTTATTTAAAACTTCAAACTTCTCTCAAAATATGATGAAAATCTGTGCATCTGAAAAAAATTTCTGTAATTTATTTTCTTCCTTTTGATTTATCTTTTCATATTGTGTCTGCTCAAAGTTCAATGCTACAGGTGCTATGTATTAACTGTTTATGCTGACTTTTGTCGATTGATATTGATACATACCACTGTTCTGCAATGTTCAATAAATATTTCTGAAAAATCTGACCATAGACGATCTTTGAGGCGGACCGACTGTGGAGCCCGGACAGATAAAACGTTTCTGTCGGAGCATATTCGGCGACACGCCATCACTTCCGTGTTGTTAGCAAACCGCTGGCGACAGCTGTGAACTGTTTACTTTAAAAGCAGCTAAAGAAGCTAATTTTTTTAAATTTTGAATATCGTTTCAGTGCTGAGAGAGTGACGTGTGTCGTTGCTAACCAGCTGCTAAGCTAACACGCTCAGAGCCGAGCATGATTTAACTTTAAGTTTCGTTTCTGTAGTTCTGTTAGCATGGAGGTTAGCGGGGAAACTGTGAGCATGGCTCCAGCAGAAGAAATCCAACATCTCACACAGGAGGACGTGATGGAGGAGGTGGAAGAGCAGCAGCAGCAGCAGCAGCAGGAGCAGGAGGAGCAGGATGAGTTCGAGGGGCTGCTGGAGGAGGAGCTGGAGCTGGAGCTAGCTAAGATGAAAGTGGAAGGTAAAATCACAATCAGCTTTGTTGGCCAAGTGTATTCAGGTGTCAGTTTATTAGGAACACCTAGCAAAACAAGTCCAAAACAACAATCCTCTAATAAATCCTCCTTCATGAAGGTTCTAATCTTTGTGTTTGTTAATTTGTTTTTTGTTGTTATTAACTGATTATTAAGATAATTGCTGTTTTATTTTCTGTCAATTTACTAATCGACTGATTGTTGCAGCTGAACACTCGTGTCTAACAAATGTCTCTCTACAGTTAAACACCAGTAACCTCACTGACCACAGTCAATATTTGAAATGCTCTTGTCTTTAAATACTACAATACCCATGAGCCTCAGCAGCTTCCTGTGGAGAAGATCCCGACCAGAGTCTTGAAATTATTCAGTCAGCATTGTTGTTTCCTGTCCCAGACCCGCTGCAGAAGGCTCAGGCTGTGCAGACCGACAGCACGACAGAGGAGACGGCTGTCAACACGGAGCCGGACTGGGAGAGCCTGGTGTCGGCCATGTTGGATCACAGCACCATCCTGTCGGAGCAGTACAAGAGCCTGATGAAGAAGCAGGGCGAGGAGGAGGTGGCACACGAGAAACACAAACTACAACTGCTGAAGAAGAAGGAGGAGGCCACCCAGCAGCACCAGGTGAGACACACACACACACACACACACACACACAGTATAAAGCCACTGTGGTCAAAACCAGGACTCTGTAACAGGAAGTGTGTGTTCTCAGACTCTTCTGGACAAACTGGAGTCTCTGCGAGTCAAACTGCAGCTGAACAACTCTAAAGCCGCCAGGAAGAACTTCTTATCCAAAAAACAAGAGATGACGTCAGAGAAGAACCGAGCGGAGGACGACAGGAACAGGTGAAAACCAACAACACAGGAAATAAAGGAAGAAAACAAGGACGTATTTAAACCTACGTAGAAACAGTTTCTCTATTACGAACTCTCTCCTCCACAGAATCATTTCTACACTGTAAAAACTCTTTTCTGTTCATGTACTGATCAAACCGCATCACAGCCTGTCTCTCCTCCATAGCAGGAATGAGGAGATTTTGCTCCATCTTCTAGTTCAATAATCAATTATTTGACAGATTTCAGTTGAATGTTTCAGTCAGTTATTGAGAATAAAAGCAGCAAACATCATCTGGTTCCTGCTTCTCAAATATCAGGATTTTCTTCTTTTCTTACAGTAAAATGTGGAAAATTGTGATTGGAATTTATAGATGAAAAACAGCTGTCACAGAGAAATACTTTACCTCTTCTTCTTCTGTCCTCCGGGGGTCAGGCTGGCCAAGGAGCTGGAGGAGAGCGAGAGGAAGCTGACGGCGCTGACGGAGGAGCAGAGCGAGGAGCAGCGGAGGTGGCAGGTGGAGCTGGAGGAGCTGAGGCAGGAGATGGAGCGGGTGAGGAAGGAGGCGCAGGAGGTGGAGCTGCAGGCCTTAAAGGACGAGATCGCCGCCGTGGAGAAGCAGAGGGACGTCGCCATGACTCGCATCGAGGCGTGGCTCAGAGAGGTACGGACGTCGCCGCACGTATCTCAGGGGTTAGCGCTCTGATGACACTGATCACGTCCTCACCTGTCGCAGGTGGAGCAGTACCTGAACACCCTCAGGGTGGAGTTCCCTCAGCAGTTCCCTCACGAGAGGCAGAAGTGGGAGAAGAAGGAAGGCGTGGTCCGGAGGAACCAGGCCGAGCTCCAGAGCCGCTTCAAGGAGGTTCTGCAGCAGCTGCGGCAGGGTTGCGAGTTAGAGTCCCTCCCCAGGATCAACGTGCCGTCTCTGCCGCAGGTCCCCGTGGTAAGAGACTCACCTGCTGGTCCTGGTTCAGATCTGTGAATGCGACGGGCTTAGAACAAAGATGTGATGTGTGTTAGAGATGTTTCACCTACACTCAGCTACAACGAGCTAGCCGCTAGCAGCTAGCAGCTATTAGCTCCATAAATCCCGTCATACAGACAGGTGGGTTTAGTCTTTGTTTGGACCGGAGGACACGGTCCACTCTGTGTCTTCATCAAGTCAGTCAACATGTTAATTTAACAACAGAACAGGAAACTGACACGAAGGTTTGGGGTTAAATGAGGTCGTTGACCTGCAGCTCTTGTTTCCTCCCACAGGCCGACCTGAGGTTCAACCAGGTGATGCAGTCGCTGGCTCATCCACAGTTCATGCCCCCTCCCAACCCGGTGCCCCGCCCCCTCCCTCCACAGAGACACCCGCACTATTACCAGGAACAGTACCACCGCCCCCAGTACCGCCAGCGCTACCCCCACCCACGACACCACCCACCCCCCGAACATTACTTCCAGCCCTCCCCTCCCCCGCAGCACCAGTTGCAGACGCCCCAGCCTCAGTTCCAGCCCCACATCAGAGCACCAGTGAGGGTGACCCCCCCTCTCAGTCTCTCCCCCTCCCCCCCTGTTCAACCTCTCCACCCTGTGGTTCCTTCCCCACCTCCCCCCGCTGCTGCCGCCGCCACCTCTGCCCCCGCTGGCAAACTAGACAAAGTCCTGGAGAAGCTCGGGGCTCGGTTCCCACAATGCAACAGGGCCCAGCTGACGTCGCTGCTGCAGCAGGTGAAGAGCTCGCGCGGCACCTTGGCCGGCATGTCCATGGAGGAGGTCATCGAGCAGGTCGGCTTCAAGCTGGCTCAGAACGAGAGGCTGGCCCCGGGGCCCATCAGCCGGCCCATGCCCCCGGGTCCCATCCAGAGGCCGACCCCTCCCCCGCAGAGAGCTTCGCCTGGCGGAGGTCAGGGCGGCGGGGTCCGTAAACTGTGCCTGATGTGCCAGAACCTGGTGGATCCGGAGAGCCGCCACCCGCTGAGCTGCGCCCACACCATCCACAAAGACTGCATCCGCATGTGGCTGCAGTCCAGCAAGAACAACTCCTGCCCCTTCTGCCCGGGGCAGTGACGGAGGAGACCAGGTGGTGAACCAGGTATCACTCCGCTGGATGTGTCGGGACAGGTGCAGGTGGCGCCCCCTGCTGGCTAATAACAACAGCAACTCCAACCTGAACAACCATCAACCCTGTGTCTCCAGAAACAACGCCCCTACAGCGGCACCCGTACCGGACCTTGGTTGTCATGGTCACATGGCTCGGTTAGGTTTAAGAAAAAGTCGTGATTAAAATAAGAACTTCCTCAACATCACACTGCCGCCGTTGTCATGGTTACGATATAAACAGATGGTTTCACATGGGAATCGAACACTGCTCTCCTGTGTCCTGGTGACCCATCCATCCACCACAACGTCATGAGAGAGCATGCTAGCAACATGCTAATGCTAGCACGTGCTACATGGTGCCAGGTATCTTTTGAAATGTTTCAGTTCTTTAAGTTTGACTCACGGAAACATGATGTACTGGTTCATTATGTCTGTAAAACACTTTGTGCTGCTGTAAGGAAGGTGCTTTATAAATAAAGTTTGTTTGAATTATATTATGATGTGGATCACATGATTAAACAAGAAATAAAAAGTCCAGTTATCTAGAAGCACGTGGCTCAACTGAATAAAAGTTTTAATTTGAAAGAATTTTTCAAAATTACTGATGAAACTGATATTTAATAATGATAAATATAATATACAATATAAATATAAAATAATGATGTTCATGTCTGTTGATTATTGTTGCTCCTAAAACCAGTTCATAGACTCATTAACATCAATGGAAACTTTCCTCTAGAAATGAGTCCATATTTATCTGATATTTCAAAGTCTGGTTCATATTCACTGCAGTTATTAAGCATCCACTCCCCATATTCATGTTCTTAATTAAAGATTGGTGACTTTTAATAACTAGAAAATTCCTGGAGAACTTTTGAATGTTCCTGCTTATTTTTGCCCTGTTTTACTAGCGAATGATTAATTACCATAGCAACCAAATCTCCACTTCCTTTATAACCGTGAAGCCTTTCTTGTAATTTACAGCTAAATCCAAGTAATTTTTTAGGAAATTATGAGAATGTTTTCCAGAAATTAGTTGGAAAATACAGGAGCCATGAAATAAAGTGTCACCACATGAACACCTGAACTGAACCCAACTATCTGATATTGATATTGTAAAGATTGGACATATGTATCAACAGTAAACATCAGGAGCAGGAGGCTTATCAATCATTAATAATACATAAAACCAGACAAATAAAGACATATCTCAATTCACTGTCTGATTTAAAGACCTGGTTTTGTCTTCTGATGAGATGGATCAAAGCTGCAGCTGCTCAGTGCTGCACTTACACACACACACACTTCACTATAAATACATAGACACACACACACACACACACACACACACACAAAGTCACACATACAAACACTCAGGCGGAGATATCAGCCCATAACCACAACAACCAAAAACAACCTACAGCCTTTTAAGATTCCCCTTCAACACACACACATACACACACTCTCTCCCTGTGGACATCCCAGTCAGCCTTAATGGGAGCACTGGGCGGTCGATGGGCGAGATTAAAGGAGCCGTCGCTTCCCAATAAATATCAAAACACACACACACACACACACACACACAGACTGCAGATAGATACATGTTCTGTACTGTGTGTGTGTGTGTGTGTGTGTGTGAAATAATGAGTGTGTATTTGTGTGTGTGCTTCCTGTTTACTGTCTGAACGTCCCTCTCTCTCTCTCAGTTTACAGGTTAGTCTCTCGGCCAGCTCTGAGTGATTTTACAGGCAGCAGTGCCAATAAAAGGCGCTCGTCTCCCAGTAAAGCTGCTGTAATGAATGAAGAACGCTGCAGAGAATAAAGACAGAACACTGGAGGGTGGAGAGAGAGAGAGTCGGAGAGGCTCTGCAGCAGGAGTCAGGCCTGAGAGGAAACAACACGTTCACCTCCAGAGGCCGAAGACGACCTGGTTAATGATCACTGAAGAAGAAGAGAGAGGGACATGATTAGATTTAGAGTTCTGATAACTGACCTCAACCTGATTAATCCAAACCAAGTTTAGGGTTCTGGACCATTTTGTTGTATAGAGCCGCTTGTTGGGTTGGATTCAACAAACAGTCAGTAAATAAAACAAAGCAGGAGCTTCTGGTCTCAGGTCGGGTTTGGGTCTCAGATTTGGCAGCACCAGGCAACTGTAACCCAAGGCTAAAGTTATAAACTAGCAAACATTAGTTAGCTTAACTGTAACTTAAAGCTAAAGTTAGAAACTAGCAAACATTAGTTAGCTTAAATGTAACTTAAGGCTAAAGCTAGCAACTAGCTAACATTAGCATTCATCCATAGATACTTCACACAATCTAATTCAGGAACTGTGATGGTAAGGAAGTGTAATAAATATGCTAGCTAGTTAGGGTATGAATATGGCAAATATATTTTAATATTTACAATTACAGGTAAAAAAATTATATAGGTGCTTCACCCCTCCTCTTTGCCCATTTTTAGATTAGCTGGGAGTTAGGGGCGGAGTCAGACACTGCCAAGATGGCGACGGTGGAGCAGCTTACTCTGCAGTTCAGAAACCTGTGGGTGACGTCACAGAGGTGACATCCATCTTTATTTACAGTCTTTGGTCAAATCAAGCAACAATGAAGTTTGAATCTTACTTTTAAGCACCGTGCTGAACGCTAATAAAATTACTGAAAGACATTTGCTTCAAGGCAAAACATTTTAATGCACATTTATTTCATGTTCCATTGTGTTTAATTTTGTCAGAATCAGGAAAACTATCGATCCTCACGGGGAAATTCCTTGTTTTTATAACATGCATGTGAAGCACTTTGAGCTGACAGAAGACTGAAAGAAGCTCCTTTATTTATCTATTTGTTTATTTGATATGAATAACGCATGTCAGTGAACGTGAGTACTAAGTTAACCATGTAAACATGCCGGATTGGAGCAAAAATGCTAATTTACATCTGTTTAAACATGGAAACCTGAATGATCCTCTGTGTAATTTGTAGTTGTACCTCCAGAGCTTCTTGTTAAAGATGGTCTGTATCAGTTTAAAACCACTTTTATCTCCTCTGCAGCCTCTCTGTAGTGTGTGTTTTTTTTTTTGGCTAGTGTATAGATCCGGCGGGGAGCGTCTCCAGGGTTCGGGGGTATTAGTGATGGTCTGCTGTGTCTCCAGTGGATCCTGTGACAGCTCTAATGTCGGTGTGATTTACAGACCGCTGGACAAACAAGCATCATTACCGCAGCCTGTAAACGTGGGCCCGACCGACCGGGGACCCTCAGGGGCCCTTAAGAAGCTCCCGGGGGACCCCTCAGTGAAATGAGAGAGTTTTATTTGACTATTATTTCATTCAGGAGGAGGTAACGGACCGAGAGGGAATGAGCGATCAGAGGTTTGAGCCTCTTCACATAAAAACAATAACTGACAGACAAAATCCTCTCACCTCCCAAATGTTGCCTGAGGCTCCGGGCTGTGAGCGGTGGAGTCTGTTTAAAGTGAAGTCCACATTAACACTTCACAGGCCTTTGAAAAGAACTGATGCATGCTGGAGTCCAAAAACATTTAATTCTTATCAAGTCATTTTTCTGTAATTGAATCCTTGGAGTCTTATTTTCAAATGAAAACATTTTCCTGCATCACTTTGTCTCGTTGCAAAATATACAAATTTATTTCTGGAAAATTCTTTCAACAAGCTGAACTCTGTTTAAGACAAATAGATTTTCTCCACGAAGATATTCACACATCCAAATGTCTTAGGTGCAAGTGAGTTGAAAAGTGTCACTTACATATAAAATATTATTTTCTGAAAACGTGTACGTCTTGAAAAGAAGAATGTCCTGCGCACTGCTCTTCAGATCTAGATAGAATAAGGTGGATATTTTTCTCCTGGTGTTTTGATACTGGAGCTTTTCTCTTTTCACAAAACAGGAAAAATTAGAAAGTTAGAAAACTGGAAACATCTACAATAAACATCGGGTTTTCATGTCAAGAACGAGGTTGTGTGATCCAGATGTTAGCTGCACGGCATCTGTAGATGGTAACATCAGTCTACAAACAGCATGTCATTTTTAGCATTTAGCTCAAAGCATCACTGTGTCAAATGTGAAATCTCATAGCGCTACTAGCACGACTCCCGACTCTTAGTCGCGTTAAAGTTGTCGAGTTGTAAGGAAAACAGAATAAAGAAGCCAGAAAGCTGATTTCTTACATTGTCACGAAGATGTCAGTTGGACTAAAGGATTCAAAGTAAAGACAAATGCAAAGTAGCTGAACAACCTAAAGAGATGGTGGATGTTAACATCATCACACCATATTCATACCAGACTGTTTAACGCAGGAAAAACTTCTTGTAACTTCTTACGACCTCATTCATCTTGAAGGTTAAAAACAGATGGTTCTTCACTAGCGTTAAAGTTTAGTTGTGTTTGTCGTAGTTTAGGAAACATGATGGTGTTTTTACAGGTTGGAGTTGGAGGACCAGGTCACCTTGACACCTGGCTGACTTGGTCGGGCCTGCTGAGGGTGCGGTACAGCGGCCGTGAAGCGCAAATCACGACCACAAATCAAAAAACACAACGACGTGAACTCCAACCCGGAAATGGTTAGAAGTACCTGGTACCTGCTGTCGACAAGGGTCGTCACTGATTGGACGACGCACTGCCCGTATGTTTAACAGGAAGGTCGGTCGCGCTCATGTTCAGATGTGGAAGCAGCCTTCCAGCAATTTCATTTCATTTCATTTATTTATTTAAGCCTCAAAGATCACTGAGGTTTCCCTCATTTGCCACGATGAGTTAAAACAATACTCAGTGAAAACGTTCGCACACTGAGGTTTGACGTGGTTTGAGATCATCGTCTTGAATCGTGCAGGTGTGGTGAGGATGTCGAGGTGTAGATAATTCCACGTGTTTGATTCACAAAAACTAAAGGCAGGTTTTCCAGGTTCAGAGAACAAACCCTCGGGACTTGAAGCAGAAGAGAGTTAGCAGAGCGAGTTTGGTCGTGTCCTGAGGTCCAGTCCAGCATAGATGTTATACAGGGAGGTGTTTGTCCAATAAGGGCTTCGTGGATGAAAAGGTACAGGTGTTTGTCACGCAATGAGGAGCATCACGTCTCGGAGACGCACAAGCTTCCCCACCAAGACATGGGGAAGGTCGACCCAGCAACTCCCAGTTCTTTAAAACCCGTCTCTTACTACATCTCATACAAGATCCAGTATCAGACAGCGGGCAGAGTAGACTGGTGATGTCTCTCACACGAGAACAACATCTGACCCACGTTAAAACTCACAGATGTAGAGAGGAGTTGTTTCTCTGCAGTTATCTCAGTTATGAGGAGAGAAGCAGCCGTTTATTAAAGAACATCTCAGCTGAAAACCAACAAAAAAAAAAAAAAATCAATCATCTGTTTGAGTGTAACACTCGTGTATTTCTGACATTTTACAGAACATCATCAACGATCGGCCTCGTCTCCGGGGTCACAAACTGTTTCTGCGCTCACGAGGAAACTGAGCTCACTGTCAATTACAGAGGCAGCAAAATTAAAATAAGACACCAGGTTACTGCAGGTTATTCATGACGTGTGCTCTCGGTGAGTCCGTCCTCCGGGGACAAACAGTCTGGAGGCCGAACAAACACTTTAACAAGGTGCTGCTGCTGTTTTCATGCTCACAATCAACTAAATCGACTACGTGACAGAGGAGCTAAATGCCAAACGGCTGCTAAAGAGCAAAACTGCTGCTGCTGCTGCTGCTGCTGGAGGTCTGTTTGTTCCTGCAGCTGCAGGTTTCAAACTGTAATGCTGCCCCCTGCTGCCCCTGCAGGGGAACTACAGGCCAGCAGACAAACAGCAAACATTACTCCAACAAACTCATAATAATCAATATCTAATAATGAATTGAACTTATTGTATTAAAGCAAAGATGGTGGAGAAACAGCAGCAGACAGTAGCAGAGAAAAAAAATGCCTTGAATTTAAGTCGATTTGAACATACGAATATTATGATCATTGCCTAATAGTAATAATAATATACTATTGATACATTATTACATTAACATTATTGATTTTATTGAAGCAATGATGGCGGAGAATTGAAATAATAAACAATAAATAAACAACAACCAGTCAAACAAACAAATCAACATAAATCTAATTCACTCAGTTTACACGAGGAAACATACAAATATTATAATTATTGCTTTATAATAAATACATCATTATATTATTGATACGTTATTGAATGTTAAAATATTTGTGACGGGAAATCAAGTGATTCAGGTGAAATGATAGAGGAACTAAGATAAAATGAAAACAATATGTAGACAAGATAAATATATAAAACACCTAAATGAACTACAAATATAAATAACTAAAGCAATGTGAAACTTTTCATGCTCTTGAACGACATAAAAAATGTTTATTAAGCTGCTCATTTCTGTCAATACGGTTATTTGAGTTTTATGAATGTTTTCCATTGTCAGTGATATTGCTGATTTTGTTTATTCTTATTTTTTCTAACTTTAACTTTTTTTTGTTGATCTATTTCTTATTTATTTATTGATTTACTCTTTGGTTTCTTTTGTGTTGAGTTTTAAGATAAAAATTCTTGAGTCAGAGACAGAAAACTGGAGATAAACAGAGTGAAACATCAGAAATCTCTGAAGGTAAAAATAATAATTTCTCCTCCAGGTTGTTGTTGGTGATGAACAGTTTTCTGTCTCTGAGCTTCATCAGTTTTAAACCTCCGTGTGATTTAACTACAGCAGATGGTCGTATTGATGTTATCTGCTGTTTCCTGCCGATACGACGGCTGAGTTATAAATACTGACCGTCACCATCAGGCTCAACTGATGGAAACACGAACCGTGGATCTGATCAACAATATAATGAAACATGTTGATGTAATTAATTATTGTGCAGCCACTTTCTCCTCAGTGATAAAGAAGAAAACAGACACAATAAACCACATCGAAGTATGAGAGCTAATGATGATACCACCTTAAAGATGCTGCCTTAAACACACCATCTTAAAGATACCACCTTAAATACACCACCATAAAGATACCACCTTAAACACTCCACTTTTAAGATGGCAGCTTTTAAACACCACCTTAGAAACACCACCTTAAAGATGCCGCCTGAAAAACGCCACCTTCAACATGTCGCCTTAAACACACTATCGTAAAGATACCACCTTAAATACACCACCTTAAACACTCCACTTTTAAGATAGCAGCTTAAAGACAGAAGCTAATACACACCACCTTAGAGACACCGCCTTAAAGAGGCCACCTGAAACACGCCACCTTAGAGATACCACCTTAAACACGCCACCATTAAGTTGCCAGCTTAAAGACGCCGCCTTAAACAGGCCGCCTTAAACAGGCCGCCTTAAACAGGCCGCCTTAAACAGGCCGCCTTCCCGCCTGTAACGCGCCACCTTAAAGATCCAAACATCAACACAAAGGTAAGAGTGAAACCACAGGACTGAACGCTGCCGTGACTCTAAGGTTCATTTACAGGAACCTTATTGATATTTTCTGATCACGTTAAATGTTTGATCAGCTTTGATAACGACAGATTCTGATCTTTAAACTAAAGAAGTTTAAACCCTGAAGATTTCAGTCATTATTTCTGATCGATGTTTAAATGAAGAGTTTCAACTCTTCACGTGAAATTCAAGTTTTTTCTCTTTTCGACAGAAATTAAATGAATTCAAAATGTTTCATGCGACAGAGTGAAAAATCAATCAGTTCAACCTGAACCAAAACTGATCATTCCTTTTTAACACCATTACTTCTATCCGTAATATCGTCATCGGCGTCGTCACTTAAGAAAAGTGTGACGGACGAGTTTCCAGGTTTTAAAGGCACAGTACGTAATTTTCTCTCAATCAAAACAAGGACAGAAGACGTCGTCTTCCTCGGCTTGTTGAGGACTGAAGATCCAGACGTGGGTCAAAAACAGAGCTGGAATACAGCGTCTCCATTAAACACACAACACTGTTAAATAAAGTCGTACAAATGAGTTGTAATAATTCTCCTACAGAACCTTCGGGATCCTCTTGTTTCCCTGGTTGGACGACGGGCGAGCGGATCTACCTGAACGCATCAGACCTGGAGTCTGGACGCAGGGTTACCTGAGGGAGGGGTGAATGCTCCTCTTCCTCTCGGTCACCTGTGGTCTGTCACCTGATTGGACGCTTCGTGACAGGTGTGAGGTGTGACAGGTTCCCGTGTTTGGCGGGGGAGGGAAGGCGGACTCTGAGGTTCTGGGTCATGATGAAGGACGGTGAAGTTTGACTCTGTGTGAACTGATTCTTCGTGGCGGTGGCGGCCCGACGCTCTGTCGCCTCCTTGTTGAGGCCAAAATGCAAATGCGGAGTTTGATCTGCATGCTAACGACGGCGTGTCGCTCTGACGGCCTCCGCTGAAGACGAATGGTGTTTATCAGCGAGGCTGGAACCGGCGGTGGCGCACAGGACGCCATCTAATTACCTTTTTTCTTAAAGGTTGTATTTATTAGTATCCATCATCGCTGTCGTTACATCAATTAATACTGTTGACGGGCTGAGGAATTGTCACCCTCAGCCGCTGCCCCCCCCTCCATCCTTCACAGGCAGAAGAACCTCCTCTCCTCTCGTTGGCATTAAAGGCCTGTCATCCCAGCATGGCGCGGGGCCCCCGGCCCCAGCCCAGCGGTGTCAATTAAATTTGATTGACTGAGTAAAAGAAGCACACAAATAAGCCAAAACAACAGACACAAAAATCTATACATGACTCCTCCACCCCCCCCCGCCCCCCGCCTCGCGCCAGGCTGTCAAATCAAGCGCTTTGTCTCGTCTGTTTTCGTGGCGTGCGCCGCAGACGTCTGCCGCAAGACAACCGCTCCTGTGTGTGTGTGGTGTGTGTTGTGTGTGTGTGTGTGTGGTGCATCAGTGCCGCCCAAACACACCGCTCGTCCCTGACTGCCGCCCATCCGGCCGGCCCCCTTAAACACCCCCCCCCAAAACCCTCTCCATCCACAGAGCGAACCAATTAGCGGCTGTGGAGCCTCGTCCGCGCTGCAGAGCAGAGGCCCCTGGGTATCGACTCAAATTGTTGTCCAATAAATGAGGTCTAATTTATCAGTTTAACTTCACCCTCTCACCCCCCCCCTCCCCCCCACCGCTCCCACAGAAAAGGAGGAGGGAGACGGAGGGGTGGAAAAAAAAACAAAACAAATAGCTCTTGTTTTTTGTTACATGAACTGGCGAGGAGCGTTTGGAAAACCCTGATAAATCCTGCGTTCCTAACATTTCACGTCCTCGTCTCTCTTTATGTTGTTTTGCTAATTGTCAGCCGGGAAGCTCATGTTTCATATTCGCGCCGATGATTGAGGGGCGCTATTAGAGCAAACCCCATTAGGCTCCGTGGGGAAGCAGCCGACCCTGCGTGGGAACCATCAAAGGCCAATTTGCTTCCCAAACACCATAAATCCTGCGCCGTTAAGTGACTGTTTTTGATGCCGCTGAAGCGCGCAGAAATAAATATACGCTCCGTTATATATCGTCCATTAAATTACCAGAGAGCACAATTCACACACGTCATCCATCTTGATCAGCCGTGGTCAAAAGCGGGGTCCAGGGACCTGAGGGGGGGGGGGCATCTGATCCTGTTAGACGAGGTCCCAGTGGAAGTAAAGACGAATTTATTTAATATTTAAGAAGCTGGAGACGTTTAGAAAAACTTAACTTTGAACTTTGAAAATTAATCAAGTTTCAAATCTGATTCTTTTCCTGTTCCAGCAACTCAAACAGAGTCTGACTTTACAGTTAGGAGTCGAACACCCAATCCTCCAGCTTGAGGCTAATAAATGCTAATAAATGCTAATAAATGCTAATAAATGCTAAGTGTCAGCAGGTGCATTTCCATGAACCTGCTCAATGCACAATTTGAAATTTCAAACTTAAAAAGGAGTGAATTTACTCTAAACTTTAAACGCTCGCATGAGGTGGTTTTTCTACAGGTGTTTTGTGAAAAATAGAATCGATATTGTTAGAAAAGTCAACAAAACACAACTGTGACTGTTCTGTGTTTCTATTGACTGATGTTACGTTTTCTCCTCTCGTTTTTTAAGTTCGCAAATTCAAATCAAGCAGGTTCATGGAAACGCACCTTCAGTCACAAACAATTAAGAATCAAAGATTTTCCAAAAAGATAAAAACGACTCAAGTAAAAGGACGAATACACTGATCTTCAAATGAAAGGCTCGATACTGAAGAATAAAGTCATGCAAAGTAACTTACAGCTCCACATTTTCTTCTTCTTCTGTGTTTTATTTAAAGTGTTGATCCATAAGAAGATATAAAACATTACATCTCCTCTCTCAGGCTTCTCTCTGGAGCTCTAGTGACAACAGGTCTGTGAGCCAATCAGAAGAGAGGAGGCTCTGAGCCTCTCTGGACCGAGTGCTTTGAAAATATATATATATATATATATAATACATAATAAATATATTGATCGTGAAGCTCTTATTCAGCGTCTTCAGGTACGAAAACACCTTTATAAAACCTGAGGAAATAAGCGAACGGTTTATTTCCACCTTCAGAGAGACGTCGTCCGTCTCCGTCGCGCTGGTCAGTAAATAAAAACAGTCTCTTCCAACTTTCACTGATATTGTCTCATTTTATTGGTTTTTTTTGCATTGAGTAAACATCTGAGTCGATGCAGCAACATCTGTCAACATCTGTCCGTCTGAACAGTTCATTAAAAACACAACAAACGGGTACGATTCAGTTCGTCTCCACTGTGAGCGTCGCCACGGTGATGATGGCCGTCAAGCTCCTCCCCCTCGTCCTGAGGGCGTGGTTATGGTGAAGACACTTGTAATAAAAATAATAAACTGCATTTCAAAAACAATCAACCGCACAGACTGAACACTGATTATCTGAAGAAGAACCGCACGAGGAAAACATTTATTTTACACATCTGAACTTTACGAATAAATTCAGAGAAAGTTTCTTGTAAAAACAAAAAAACTGTAATTTTCTTTTAGTAATTATAAGAAAATAGAGAAATGTTCTGTGATTTATTATTAGATGTTGAATTTTCTAAAAACAAAAACATTTTCCTTCTATTTTGTCACGTCCAGATGAAGCTGTGCACGACTAATTAATCAACTGAACATTGTTTAGTTTTTATCTAAATTACAAAGTTCTTTACAGGAAACATCCTCAGAAACTACTAGAAGAAATTCAGACCTACAAAATAAAGTGTTACCAAAGTAAAGGCCAAATGAGGCCGTTGTTTAAGTGTTTTCTGTTGCTGAAGAACAAACTCCTTCCATGTTTCCAAAGTGCTTACTGGAGTCACTGGAATTTAAGTCGGTACCAGTCGGTACCAGTCGCTCACATCAGCTGGGAGTGAAGTGGAAGACTTAGAAACAACAGAGAGGTTTGGAGCCACTACAGACTTACACTCAATGGCCAAAAGTATGCGTACGACTTGGTTTCCATACTTCCAAAAGAAATCATCACTTTCAATCACAGTAACACTGAGAACATGGAGCTGCAGCTGGCGGGACAATCTGATCTGAGTCATCTCTACACAGCGCAGTCGGCAAAGACCTCTCCGATAACGTCAGAGTAATCTCACCAACTGATTTCTGACAGCAGCCATGTTGGAGAACACACCTGCTGCCCACAGTGTCTCCCAGGAACCGGGACGTCCAGCAGTGCGAGGGTTAAATAATCAGGTCAACTCACTCAAACTAAACGTCCAACCGACAGCTGATTGTAAAAGTAGGCGACCAATCCAGGGTTTAATGTGAACAGCGTTTGTGTTTGTCCCCGTTTCAACATGAAGCACAAAACCAGCTCCACTCAGAAAAGGTTCGACGTTCAACTGAGCTTCAGGTGGAGGCGGGATGTTCAAGCGTCCACATACTTTTGACCGAGTACTGTATCTGTGCTGAGACACACGAAGACGAAACTGATTAAAAAAAGAAGACGCTAAAATTTCGGACTGTTCCTTTAACAAATCAGGATCAGTGGAGACAGTAAACCCTCCGGAACCAGAACCAGAACCAGAACCAGAACCAAAACCTACTGAAGGTGAACTGGAACCAGGTCTCACTGAGCCAAACTCCAGGTTCATGAACGCACCACGGACAGGAACGTGAAAGAAAGACTGATGTCAAAGTTTGACAAGTTTGGATTGGAGACATCCTGCTGCGTCAGACCAGTAACAGACCAGTAACAGACCAGTAACTGACCAGTAACTGACCAGTAACAGACCAGTAACTGACCAGTAACAGACCAGTAACTGACCAGTAACTGACCAGTAACAGACCAGTAACTGACCAGTAACTGACCAGTAACTGACCAGTAACTGACCAGTAACAGGGTTTGTATGAACATGAACGTGCGTCAGAAACAGACGTGATCCAGAGCCGAGGCTGTAATCTGTGTTTTCACCTCACACACACATTAAAAGTAAAAGTGGAGGCAGGAGGAGGTTCCCGCCTCATTAGTGGTGAAACTCAACGAGCTGCTGTGAGATTCAGTGTCGTTTCCTTCCAGTCTTTGGTTTTTAAACACGTCACAGAGGTCGGTCCTGAACGATCAAATCATCGTATCAAACTCTTAAAGAGACAGAAAATGTCTGAAGCATTTGAATCCGACGCTCTGGACCACAGAGGCGCCGCCAGGCCGCGCCGCCAGGCCACGCCTCCCTCGTGCTGGACGGGGACCTGTTCTTGTTGGCTCTGTTCAGCCTGTGTGCTGGGAGCTGTAATGAGAGCTGCAGCCTCTTGGGGGAGCTAGTGAGTCTTTGCAGATAAGAGCAGCTGTTTCAAACTGATAAAAAGGTATTGATTATAACTGATTGCCTGTTGTTTGTGAACCTAAAATGATCAGGATGTCTCAGTAAGAGGTGAATTTAATACTTTTTTTAATCTGGTTTTACTTTGTATTTTTAATATCTGTTGTCACTCAGAGACTGAGAGTCTGGGGCCGGTCGCTCAAAACAGTTTCCTCAAAATAAAAACAGTTTTCTCCTTAAGTTTCTCTGATAAGTTCACCTCAGTATTGAAGGTTTCCTCCTCGTCTGACAGTCAGGAGTCACTTACAGGAATTGATTTCTGCTCTATAGATCTGATCAGCTGTCAGTTTCTGATTCGTGATCACTCCACCTTCCTTTCTTCTGGCCGACTCACAGGTGAGACGTTCACAGGCGTCACAGCTGCTAATGGCATCAAACAAACGGTCTCCACGGAAACAGTAGGATTTTACAGCTGTGAAATCTCTTCCACTGCTGTAAATTTCTTTTTTCCTGAACTAAGAAAACCTTTGAAGAGATTCTGTGCAGCTCGCTCGGCTGAGGAGACATTAACTCTTAAGTGTCGGTGTGTTTCGTGGACCGGCCCGATGAAAGCTTCAGATTTCAGCCTCAGTCTCGTGTTTCAGGCTTTAAGATCAGAATCTCGTGAACGCCGTAGAAGTCCTCAAACTGAAACGTGTCTGTCAGCTGACGGGCCCGTGTGTCGGCCGCTGCAGAAGGTGCTTCCTGTGACCTCCGTCTCCGACACGCCGCACAGCTAACGTCTACTTCATGCCAAAAATACTGCATAGATAATACCATGGAGATAAAAATAAAAAATCGTGTGGAATATAATGTAAAAAACAAACAGAAAATTAAATACTACTACAGTATATATACAGTGGTTTTAGAAGTACTTGTTGTGCTGGTGCACGTTGACCACGTGCATGATTATAACCACAGTTTTTAAAAATGTCAAAATCATATAACTGTGTGCATAAACATAAATACTAATAACTCATAAGTTCATCTGTAGTGTGGTTCAGAGTACAGTAACAGAGGAACAGAAACCTTGTATCTCCACACACTGATGAGGTTTTGACACTTGTTTTGTTTTGGTTACTGAACTGAACTCTGGGAATGTTTTAGAATCAGACACAAACTCATCGTGACGCCGCCGCAGCTGCACGATCAACTGTGTGATGGAGATGTGAGGTTTCTGCAGGACGCCGATTAACACACAAACAACCTTCATCCAGTCCGTCAATAAAAACAAATCCTTCCGCCTCCACAGGTTCTTCTTCTTCTTCTTCTTCTTCGCTGTGCAGTGACAAAATAAGAGCCTTCACTTCCTGTCTGTCAAGAGTCAAACATCCGAGGCAAAGACCATGAGAAACTTTGTACTAAACACGTATGAAAACCACAGAAGAAGAAAAGAGGTGAGAGGAAATCCAGCTGTTCGTCACGGAGGTTAAACGTGTGTTTGGAGTGTGAAGCTTCGACTGAACATGATTCTGTTTGAAGTTCATTATTTAAAATCTAACTAGTGTTTATGTGGCGGTGATGTGAGGACAGATGTGGATCGACACATCTGGACGATCAGTTAAGAACAAACATGTGGCGTGGGGGGGGGGGGGTGCTGGCGGGACGACAGGTCGTAAACACTCTGTTTACGAGACCCGCTCGGCTTGTAATCAGCTGATGTGACTGTATCCAAAACAAACACGAGCGTCAGCGTTTCCACCTCGACGCAAAAACACTGAAGCTGAAGAGACAAAAAAACCTTCAGTCTCATTGATCTGAAATCACGCGGGATTTCATCACTTGAAGTTTTATTCTGTCTTTTATCGCTTCTTTTAGTTTTCGTGTCGTGATGCGACGCATTTTCATTTCATATTCAAATGTATTTGTGTCGTGTTTTAATGACACTGTGAATTATATTAAATCATGTTTTTAAATATATTAATCTTCACGTCGCCTGATGGAGAGAGTTTGTCTTCGGGTTCGGACTCGTTGGAAACACTTTGTGACGCTGGTGAAACAGATATTTCTGACGTCTCCCGTGTACGACCTGTTGCTATGACGCCGACAGGAAGTGGTTCGACTTTAAACACACGACGTATTTAAATCAGGTGACTGGCGATAAATTTCCCATGATCCCTGCCTCTTGCTGCTCGCTCTCTGCCCGTCAGGAGGCACTGGGGTGGTTAGACGTTACTGGTTTTGCTCTTGCTCTTGGCCCCCCCCGGGCTGCTCTTACTCTCCGACTTCCTGCCAGGTGAGTTCTGACAGGTGGGCAGTTTGACAGCAGAGCCCGATGGACCGCCCCCACCCCCGCCGCCGCCGCCACTGTTGTTGTTGTTGTTGTTGTGATTTGTGTTTCCGCTCAGCGTCTCCATGATGGAGCGGAACGTCCCAAACGGACGCTTGCTTTCCGAGCTTCCTGTTGGAGTCCTCTCCTTCCCATGATGCCCTTTGGTTGGCTCCGCCTCCTGACTGGAGCTCTTGTGGACCTGCTCGTCAAAGGTGACCCTCAGTTTGAGGTTCTGGGACGTCTTCCTGCGAGACGACGGGGACTTCAGGGCGCTCTTGGGGCTGGTGGCGACCTTCTGGCCGTTGGCGGCGTCGTGGAGGTCGCTGGAAGCATCTGGCGTTTTGCCGTCTGCGGCCTCGGGGTCGCTGGAGGTGGGGGAGGGGTTATAACCGACGCTGTCGACCGACTTGGAGCCACTAACAGAAAACGCCTGCTTCCTCTCAGCTGAGGAAGAGGAGGAGGAGGAGGCGGGGAGGTGCTTTCTCATCATCAAATGGAGGTGGTTCGACACCGGATCCTCCTCTGTGATTGGCAGGTGGGACGGCCTATCAGGTCGCAGAGTGTTTGAGGGCGGGGCTCCTTGGTTCTTTCCTTCCTCTGGCGGGTAACCGTCTGAATCCGACTCGCTGAGGGAGCGCTGCATGATCTGCTTGAGTCTCGCCAGTTTGAGCTCTCTCCTCTCCACCAGCCCCGTCCTGCGGCCCCCGGGGGCCCCGGCGCCGCAGGGGCCCTCTCTGCTCAGGCCGCCCGACAGAGGCAGCCTCTCCCTGGGACACAGCGTCTCCGGCACGTCCTTCCCCAGCAGCTGCCTGAGCACAGAGTCCTGACCCACCCCTCCCTGACGGACCAGCCAGTGACCGTCACCCGGAGTCCCCTCCGCCGTCAGCATCATCTCTGGCCACGCCTCCACTGAGGGCTGATGGGAGCTGGAGTCCAGAGAGGGAGACAGAAGGTGTTCCTTTACTCTTACATCGTTTTAACGTGTATGTTAATTATCACACACACACCCTCCCTCCCTGTGTGTGTGTGTGTGTGTGTGTGTGTGTGTGTGTGTGTGTGTGTGTTGCCTGGGAGAGCGGGAAGGCGTCCCCTCGGCCTTGTTGGGCTCCATGACTCTCTGCAGTTGTTTCTGTAGAGCCATCCTCTCTGTTGCCTGTCTGCACGACACACACACAGACACAAGGTGTCAAGGTGAAGAAAACAAACGCACAAACCTGCTTCACTTCCGAGAGACGACGAATCAGAGCATCAGAAC
This sequence comes from Seriola dumerili, assembly GCF_002260705.1. Lineage (NCBI taxonomy): Eukaryota > Metazoa > Chordata > Actinopteri > Carangiformes > Carangidae > Seriola > Seriola dumerili. The sequence continues at coordinate 230,756 of NW_019176432.1, read as the reverse complement.
ATCAAACAACCGACACCCGCAGAGTTAAAGTTCTCCGGGGGGGAGTCAGGGGGTGCGACAGAGACGGACAGTAACTACAATCACCGCCTCACCGCTGTATCCCTCCGCCAACCAGGAAGTACGGTCACTCTCTTTCCTTCCTGAGTCACAGAGCTGATTAATGGCCAGAGGTGTTTTTACAGAACATTATGATGTCACAGTGAGGTTGACCTTTGACCTTCATCATTTTATCCTGATAGACAAGTTAAAGTTAAATTGTGAGTTATGACCATAAAGATGTTTTGTGAGGTCACAGTGACCTTGACCTTTGACCTTTGACCTTCCGACCAGCACAAGAAGAACCCAAACCCAACTGTTTGGTAAAGATGTGAAGAGGAGAGAAGCTGCTGCAGGAAACTGTGTTTCAGACTCTGAACATATTGATAACATTAACTCCTTTAATTAAAAACAATAAAAGTGTTTAAACTGGAAACAGTTTGAATCAATAGAATCAATAATTCAATCAACATTTTAAAAACATCTGTAACATCTGTAACAACAGTCATGGTGACGCAGACTGTAACTACAACAGTAAAAACATTGTAACTTACTCATTCAGCTGCTTGGTGAGTTTAACGACCTGCGAGGCCAAAGACATGCAGGTTTCCACGACGACCAGGTAACGAGCGCAGGTGGTGTGTCCCTGCCGCTCGGCACTCTGGGAAGGCCGCTCGCCCTGCTGGTTCTGGACCGTCACGTTAGAGCCGTACTCCACCAGAGTCTGAACACACACACACACACACACGCTAACGTTATTATATCCCACACACACACGCACACACACACACACACACACACAGTGCAGGTCTGCTTGGCTCTGCTGAAGTAAAAGCAGATCATTAACCATCAGTATTTGGACTGTGGGACTGGCTCGCCAACAGGAAGCAGACAGGACTGATAACATCCGCCTCTCCTGCAGCGGGGGGGTGTGTGTGTGTGTGTGTGTGTGTGTGTGTGTGGAAAACACTCTGCAGGGAAACAAGCTTCAGAGGGTGAAACTCAGTTTTAGAAGAAGTGGATGTTTTGTCTTGGTAAGTCGGAGCAGAGAAAGTGAAAGCAGCAGAACACCATCGTCGCCGAGACGATTCACAGACGTCGACCCCTCAGGGGACTAAAGGTCACTAAAGGTCACGGGATATTTTATTTCTAATCTTCATTTTTTCTTACAATAATCATTTGTAGTTTATCATTTTCACAATATACAAAACTTAAACATTTACTTTAATCACAGATGACAGAACTTTAAACTAAAATATATGAAAACAGCAACGACTTTACCAACTACAGAACAGCTGACGTTAGTTTCATGAGCTGGAAACGTCTTTAAACTCCTGATTCAGAAGAACAGAGAAGAAAAGAGAAGAAGAATATAAGAAGAAAGAAGTGATAAAAAATCTGCATGTCGGATGGTGTTACCACGGTAACAGCAGGTTGCTGAGGCGAAGTGACGGAGGGATGGTTAGGCGGATACCGTACGTACCTGTATGCAGGTGAGGTGTCCGTACTGAGCCGCCACGTGCACGGCCGTGTTTCCGTGCTGGTCGACCTCGTCCAGAGAGATCGCCTGTTCCTGCATGAACTGAAGCAGCCACAGCAACACCTTCTCCTGCACACACACACACACACACACACACACACACACACACACACACACACACAGAGTTTACATTTGCTTTGAATCACATGATGAAACGTGACAGGAACACATCAGCTGCTCTCATTTAAAGACTTCCCTTCTCAGGGACTTGTGGACTTGTTCATGTATATGTGTGTGTGTGTGTGTGTGTGTGTGTGTGTGTGTGTGTGTGTGTGTGTGTTACCTGTCCGTAGCGGGCTGCGTAGTGGATCAGACTGGGATGTTCTCTGGTGCAGCTCAGCTCTGCGATGGCCTCCGTTTCACTCACCATCCACCTCACACACTCCAGATGACCGTTCTGAAACACACACACACGCACACACACACGCACACACACACACACACACACACACACAGTTGTAAATCAGTCATCCTGTTAATCTGCGTGACTAAACAACAGTCCTGTTGATAAAAGCCAATCAGGAATCAGCACACAGCTGCCCAGCTTGTCTCGAGATAACACACTTCCTGTCTGGCAGCCAATCAAGAGCCTGGTTTCCACTGCAGGGCAGAGAAAACAGGAGCTGATACACAGGTTTACATCAGTTTATCAGATGTATGACATCACTGAGCAGCTGCCAGCGGCCAATCAGAGGGCTGCATTTCCTCGTGAAGCAGATTTCTGAACAAAGACGTCGAGCAGCAGCTCAGCTTATTATTTTTATTTTATCAATGATTCTTTGAGACGTTTTAAACTTGTAAACACACACACACACACACACACACACACACACACACACACACACACACACACACACACACACACACACACCTTGACCCCCAGGCCTGCGGGGGTGAGCTGCTGGTTGTTGCGCTCGTTGAGGCCGTCCTCCCCCATCAGAGAGGTGAGGTGCTGCAGACAGTCGGCGTGACCCTGACAGGCCGAGATGTGCAGCAGGTTGTTCCTGTCCTCGTCTCTGATCAGCTCCAGGTTGTCTGCTGCCAGGTGAGGCTGGAGGAGGGGGAGGAGTGAAGAGGGACAAACAGGAAGAGAAGGATGAGCAAGTAGAGGAAGGAGGTGAGGAGTAGGGAGAGAAGGAAGAAGTGGAGCAGTACAGGTAGAAGAGTAGAGGAAGGAGGTGAGGAAGAGGAGGAGAAGCAGGAGGAGGAGAAAAAGGAAAAGGAGCAAGGAGAAAGATGTGTTGAAAGGAGAGGAGGAGGAGCAGCAAGAAGACAGGAAAGAAAAGGGTGGATGAAAAACAAGAGAAACGGAGTCGGAGGAGGAGAAGGAGGATAAAACATCACATGTGGTTCTGCTCTTTGATTGGTCAGTGTTTCAGCGTGGCCCCTCCCCCACTCACCAGCAGGGAGATCTGTCCCTCTCTCACGATGTTGATGATGTTCTGGTTCTTCTTCGTCTCCTCATCCACCTCCGCTCCTGCTCCTCCACCTCCTCCGAACCCCCTCGGCCCCCCGCCTCCTCCTGCACCTCCTCCTCCTCCTCCTCCTCCTCCTCCTCCTCCCGGTCCGGCAGCCCAGGGCTTGGAGCCGTCCTGCCTGCTCACGCTGCACCCCGGCAGGGAGAACATCAGCCCCGGGCCCCCGGCAGCCTCCACACCCGGCCTCTGGGCCTGGGAGTCTGGGTAGACCCGCGCCGACAGCAGCTTGTCTGGAAGTCACATGACATCACATCACGCCGTCATATTTACTCCTGTTCATCAAGAGAGGATGAGAAAAGAGAGGAAGCAGCGGTGACACACCTGCGTCGGAGAAAGACGAGAGGGAGGACGAGCAGCTGAGGAGTCCGGAGGAGAGCAGCTCCGGCTGGTAACCTCCTCCTGCCGGGGAGCGGTGCAGGTGGTGGAGGTCCGGGTCCATCGACTTGGACTTCCTCAGGTCCGACCACTTCACCGGAGACAGGACACAGTACTGCACAACACGCATGACGACACAGATGTTTTAATTAAAGACACAACACATCACAGCTGATTAAAGCATTCATTCATAAAGTTCATACTTGACACAGAAGCCCAAAGAAATACTGCGTGCTGATTGGCTAAAGGTCAAACAGTTAAATACTGCACATCTGGAGTAATTAAAAGCCTCTTTTCTTTCATGCTTTTATTCTGAAGGCCTTGCACAAGTTTCCTGTCACAGTTTCAAAGGGCTCTGTGTATGTTTGTATTAAAGACTGTGTTTTGTACCGGAGTCTGTGAGCTGCTGCTGCCCAGGCTCAGAGGCTCGTTGTGGGATAAAGCGGAGCTCTTCAGCCCTCCCCCACGGTTCCTCTCCAGGGTGCCCCCCCCCAGGTTGCTCCCCGTCACCGAGCGCTTGTCGTGGGGGACGCGAGGCAGCGTGGACATCTGCTGGCTGGACTTGATATAAGGCACGTCCAGGATCTCGTCCATGTCCAGGTCGTAGTGCTCCAGCTCCCCGAACAGAGCCTGAGGGTTGTTCCCTCCAACCACGCCGACGCCGCCCCCCAGGCCCTTCACCTTCCCCCCCGGCCCGTCCGAGGAGGTGGAGGAGGCGTGAGTCGGCTTGTCGGAGCCGGGGTCGTCTTTGCTGCCCTCCCCCGGCTCCCCCAGACCCGGCCCCTGACCCTGGAGCTTCCCATCAGAGTCTGAGTCGGTCGTCTCTGGCTGGTGTTTGAGAGGGGAGACCCTCTTCACCGGCCGGAACTTACTGTGGACCTCGGCGAGCCCCGTGGGTTTGATTCCCCCGCCACCATGGGAGGAAACGCCACGACTCCAGTTGATGGCTGGAGCTGCGGGAGGAGGAGAGACGGAGGGAGATCAGGACATCGGGCTCTGCACAGTTCTAGGTTCAGATGAGAGGAGGGTAAAAACAGTTCTATCTTCAGGATACTTCAGGTACCTGGTCTCTCCTCAGCCGGACCATCGCTCCTCCTCGACAGCTCTGGGATGCTCTTCAGAGACGTCACAGAATACTGCAGGACCAGAGCGAGACGCGTTAGAGGACCGGCTGTGCACAGCAGTTATATTTAGATATGAGTTCACTGTTCTGTTGCTCTGAGACAGACTGTAGCATGAAGCAGTTAGGTCACAGCTGTGTAATTAAACGCTCAGTTTCCAGTTTTACACACAGAACTGAAGCTAACGCAGCTTCTCTGGACTCTCCCTTCATGAAGCGTAGATCGTTTTCTGCTTCACAGACGTGTTGAATCAACTTCATGGTCAGTCTGGAGGCTGCACTTTGAGCTGCTGTTGAATCTCACTGTGATATACTCAGTGGTGACCCTTGACTCTGGGGGGCCCCCAGGCAAATAAACCCATAGAAGCCCCCCCCCACATGCAGACTATCGTTGGATGCTCCAATTTACAGACATCCCCTAGACGCCTCACATGCAGGCTATTAGTAGACACTACAATTTACAGATGTCTCCTAAACGCCTCACCTGCAGACTATTATTAGATGCAACATTTACAGATGTCCCATAACGCCTCACATGAAGAATACTGTTAGACGCTGAAATATACAGATGTTCCCTAAACACCTCACATACAGGGGATCAGTAGACACTAGCTACAGCACACGTCATCAGGGGCCCCACAGGGGGGTTTGGGGGCAGCAGCAGTGAACTGTTCATTCGGAGTCGGAGTCATTGCAAACTGTGCAACTGCACTGGCCCATCACACACGACGACGCAGCAGCTGGTTAGCCAGCGTTTAATGCTAAGATCAACGCTAACTGTGGTGCTTTGTTTGTGTCACTACAGTTTACTACCAGTCTTATTCACGCAGCTGTATGTGAACATCAGACTCGCCGCCACGGCGTACTGACCACTGAATCATCAGAGAAGTCGATCTCATCCAGGTCCAGGTATTCAGGAGCCTCCATCTTCACACCACATCATCAGCCTCACGCCCAGCTGCAAACAAGTCACACCACAACATCTGTATTATCACAAACACACTTTAATAAAAGCCACAATGTTCTGCTGCGTCCTGAAACACTCATATGATTTTTGGGTCTTAACGTTGCAGTGATATGATCAGCAGGAATAAAACACAGGAAGTAGCTGCAGGAAACTCAGTCCGGTCCTGTTGAAAACGTGTGTTTTCTGTGTTATTGTTCAACTCTCTGTGACTGAAGACAAACTGCAGCTCTGTGAATAAAGAGGAAACTGTGGAAATGACAGAATCCACTTCTACGTTACGGAGGATTTTCCCTCTCGACAAAGAATCTGAATCTAAAACGAGCTGTTTGAACAACGTCAAATCCTGTTTCTGCAGGTTTTAAAGTGTTTAAAGCGCCTGAGCCGTGGAGATCAAAGGCAACAAACAGCGGGATAATCAGCGCTAATCAGAGACCGTGAAGATTTAAAGACACAGCACGCAACCTGGATCAACACGAGACCAGGACCCGACCCTGGTGACCAAAACTAAACTCTGATGACAAATGCTTCATATTTTATGACTCTGGATAAACAGGGATGAAACCTGAAGCTAGTCTGAGTGGAGGAGGGAAACGACCACGAGGAGGTGATTGTAGTTATTGTTTATTTACTTTCTGTAAGACTGTTTAGTCTATAAAACCTGAACGCCCATCACAGGTCGTCCACGCCCAAAGAGATGTTTCCAAACCACGGACTCGTCTGAAAGAGATTCAATTTATATGACAATAAAACTTTGGAGAATCTGGAACTTATGACTGGATATGACATCTCGACTGAAACGTGTTCTTCATCTTCTTCACCAATATTTGGATTGAAAATCTAATTTAAACCATAAAGTTTCAGGTTTTAGACATTAAAGTTCCTCCAGTGTAAAGGTCTGTGTCCATGTGTAGTGTGATTATAGATCAGGTCTAGCTTCTATATTAATACTGTGAAAGTATCAAAGCCTCAGTCCACAGAGAAATGCACACAGCCTGTATTCAGAAACTGAGCCTTAAAACCAGCCGTCAGGACTTCTGGAACTTTGTGATGTCACAACAAAGCAGTCACCAAGCCCCGCCCACCTGGACCCACCATCCAAACCTTGCAGGATTTGGTTTCTCTGAGTGTTTTACCTGAAATCTGCTATATTTTTATTGGATCACCCAGAAAACAGTGAGCCAATCAGAAGAGAGGCTCAGAGCCTCCTCTCTTCTGATTGGCTCACCGACCTGTTGTTACTAGAGCTCCAGAGAGAAGCCTGAGAGAGGAGATGTAAAACTACACTGAGATGGTTTTTATATCTTCTGATGGTTCAACACTTCAAGTAAAACACAGAAGAAGAAGAAAATATGAAGCTTTAAATAAATTCTAAGATTTTTGTTTATATTTTCAAATGAATAAAAGTTGAATTTATGGTTCAATAAGCAACAGAAGGCTGAGCTTCCATGTACGAGCTGTTTTCAGACTGTGTGGGAGTGACCGCAGAACTGAACCGGTCAAAATAAAAACCTCTGATTGCAGCTTTGAGAAACAGTGGAGGCCTGACATCCTTGATAACAACAGTTTAGGCCTGAAACCCGACATCAAAAATAAGACTGGATCAAAAAAAAAAGGAAGGAGGAGGAGGAGGACGTCTGTTCTCTCTGTTTATGTGAACAGCTGACGAGTCCAAATCTTTCCAGGCGGCGAGACACAAAAACAATCTGAGATGAAACGTTGTTTTGGAGGAAAGAGAAGACCCCACTGTGTGTGTCTTCACTCGTCCCTCAGGTGAAGTCACCAGAAATCACCGGAGAAGAAGAAGTCAGTGTGGCGTCACACGTTGTTTCCTGTTTGTTGAACTGGTGTTAAAAATAGAAATGGAGGAGCTGGACCTAGTCGTTGTCTCACAACCACGAGGATCAGCGGCTGCACGCAGCGTCTCTGGAGTCTGAGCTTCTGAGCGAACAGACCATCTTTACTGGTCCTACTGGTTCCTGGAAACAGACTCCCAATCAGAGACCAATTACACTCAATCTAATTCAACCTGTTATCTTTGTTTAACATAGTTCTTCAGACCTGTTTAGAGTTCTATTTAAAGTGTCTCTAATCTAACAGCTTCTACTGTTACCGACATTTTCTCCCTTAAAATGATCAAAACTGAACATTTGAAATGATCCGAGCAACAACCTGCACGTCGTCTCCTGATCAGCAGCTTTACTGAACCCAGCAAAAACCATCATCATCATCATCATCATCATCATCATCACTTTTATATTTTTGTCATTGTAAATCAAATGAAAACTCATTCCTCAATCACAATATATCACATCGTTCTGTATCGTTCAGTAGAACAAAACCTTAATTTAAGGAAACATATAAATAAAACCCTTGAATGTGAAATGTCGTCTATATAAATAGTAAAAAAAAAAAAGATTTAAATCAGGATCCGTTGGATCAAATAAGTAGAAAGTAACTGACTTTTACTTAAAGCTGCACAATCAATTGAAATATCATCAAAATTGCAACATGTCCTCGTGCAATGTCCATCCAGTGTTTGATGAAGGTAAAAATGTGTCACATTGTTGTGTATTGTTATAGTGTGTATTGTTATATAGTTACAGGTATGTGAGGGAAAGGTGAGCGTCACACCTGAGAGACAGAGAATTAAAACAGTGGAGCAGAGTGTCTGGAGAAGTCTCCAGATACAAAGCTGTTTGATCTAATTCATGATTTAATATAAGATCTCCACTTATTAATTATATTAAATTATATTAAACGTTATATTATGATGTTTCCAGAATCAGGAAGAAACCAGCTCAGTCACATTCAGAGTAACAACAGGTTCATTCAAATAAATAAACTGCTGATTAACGAGTCGTTTCTATTCGGAAACAGAACTTTTTAACTTCTACCCTGAAAATATTTACAGTCTAAACTTGTTCTCTCTCTCTCTCTCTCTCTCTCCACCTGAACCACCTGAACCACCTGTGCTGTCATCTCACAGTTTGAGGCTGTGATTCAGATTACATGGAAACCTGATTACAGGCATTAAGACCTGCAGACTGGACGGAGGCCAGTTTAAATCTGATTAGCGTGGCGTGGACGGTGCTGCGGGTTCACTCGGTCATCTTCACTGCGTATCAGTGTCATGGCATTAAACTCTGAGTCACATTTCATCTGCAGCTGCATGAAGAAACTCAGATGGTTGTGAAACAAAGTGTTTTCATTGTAAACACGGTTTATATCGAGTTATTTAGAAAACCTTCACATCCAGGTTTAAAGGGCCAGACGATCATTTTAAATAACTTTTAAAATATTTAAATAACAACATGATGGTTTTTCACCTGAGCCGCAGACCACCTTCATTAGAAACGACACGTCTATAAGATAAATAATTATCACGAATGGGAAAAGCGCAGAGGTGTAAATGCCACATAGCTAAGGGGCGTGGTTATTGATGAGGCTCTTGGATCGTGATTGGTCAGGATCAGGAAATGATCATAGAGTTTTAATATTTCTCTACATTGTGTCTCCAAACAAACATCTTAAGGCTAAGTGTGTTTAAAATGAATAAAATGAATTCTCTTTGTTTCTGTTTGACATGTTTGTCGTGTTACTGACGTGACATGTGACACAGTTTACTGCTCTGAATGGTCTGTTTGATCAATAAATGAACATTTATTTACTGTATCGCCTTGTTTGAACTGTATGTGAAGCTTTAATGTGACAGACTGAGCAGTGAAAGCAATAAAGAAAAAGTACAGATTCAGGATGTTACTGGTGATGGAAGAAAGTAAGTCACTTACAACTTACACATATAGATACTTTATTTATCCACCAGGGGAAACTCAGGATATGTAATATATATATTATATAAGGTGTATATGATATGATTTAAGGCTGGACTTACTATCACTTTGATTTTCTGGATTAATTGATAATAAGTGTCAGAGAACAGTGAAAGAATGTCCGTCCCAGTTTCTCACAGGTGAAGGTGACGCCTTAAAATGAGTCTTTTAGTTTGATCAATGCTACGAAACCCAAAAAACATTCAGAATATCATAAAAAAAACAGAACATATCCACCATTAAGAAGCAGGAACCAACTAATAAATCAATTAATCGACTAATCATTGCCACCTCTTTATAATATGTGTGTATGAGTTTGTGATTTTGCTGAATTTCTTCTTTATAATTATCTGGTTTTAATTGATCAAAAATTAGTTGGAACATTAAATCGCACTGCAAGAAAAATTACTGAAGCCTGATGAAAGTAAAAATTTAAAATAAACATTGACAACCAACACAGAGTGATCTCTCTTTTTATATCTCTATAATTAAAAGGATGTATTTGACACAGACCTAGTTTAACTGTTTAAGAGTTTGTACACAAACAGACTCAGCAGCTAATGAAGCTGCTTTATTAGTCTCTACAGACTGAAAACATTGAAAACACAGCAGACTTTCAGTCGGTTTGTTCTCTCCTCGTTCCTTGCTCCAGTGATGTTAATCCGCTCATACCCGCCTCACGTAGCAGCAGTGAGGCTTAATTAGCCCAAGCTTAGCTCCGGAGAAGCTAACGTGGAAGCTAGGGTGCACTAACGTTAGCCAGGCAGCTGACGAAAATTGGGTCAGAACAGAAAGCTCAGGTCAAAAACAAGCCCGGGTCCGGCACGAGGCGCGGGTCCCTCCTTGACAAAGGGAGAGTTTTATTGTTACCCGTTACCTTGTCGAACGCAGGAGGCGGCCGTAGGAGAAGTGGTGCTGTCTGGGGATGAAACAGGCTAGCGGGAAGCGCTAGCCAGGAATCCTTGGATCCAGCTGTTTTTTTTTGCTTCTGTCGCCTCGCTGTCTTGAAAAAGCACAAGACTTTGAACAATGGGCAGCACAGAGGGCGGAGCGGAGGACGCGGCTCACTCCCGAACATGAGTACCAGGTTAATCCGGAGAACTACCACTATTCACCTTTACCTTTACAACAACAAACAAGCTTCTCGAGGACGGTTTTCCAAGACATTATGGTTTCTGTTTTATCATATTTGTAAGTAAACTTCATTCTTCTTCTTCTTCTTCTTCTTCTTATTGTTAGTAGTAGTATTAAAATAACAAAGGGAATAATAGTGCAAAGCAAGGAAACTTCACAAATGAGCTAAAGTAAAAAAAAATAAAAAGGAGGAAAATAAAATAAAACAAATGATGATTTAGGAATGATCAAAAGTCAAAACTATTATATAATAATAATTATTAGAAAATAAGCCAAAATGTTGATTCTTTAAAGTCAAAATAAAGATACCACATGAAAAATAATAAATTATTATTTCCTTTATTTTACCAGAAAGTCTTATTGAGATAGAAAAATAAAATTCTTGTTCAGCGAGAGACCTGGTCAAGACATGAAAAACATAAAATAACAAATAACAATAATAATAATAATAACACATATATTATCAAAAATGAGGTGAGATGAAATAAAAACAATAAAATTAAGAGGAAAAAATGATTATGACAAAATTATTGAAGTGAATCAGCAAAATATTATCTTGATCCTATAATTCCTTAATACAGTTGATGAGGAAAAAAAACACTTATGAATAATTACAGATTAATTACAGTGTGGTATATAATTCAGTAATATAGGGAACAATATTTTAGTTAACAATATTTATTTATCCCATATCTGTGGAGGGAAAAGCTGCAGCTGACTGTCACGCCCACTGTATCAGACTGAACGCTGTTTCATGTTTTCTCCCATGGTGAGTCATCATCTCAATAGACGATCTTTGAAGGGGGCAGCCGCTCAGACAGAGGAAGTGGAGCCGTTATGTCGGTCCGTTATCCTTAGAATAAAAACTGCAATAAAACATCTGTTGTCTCTCATTATAACACGTGTGTTTTCAGGATTTATGATGTTTAATTCTATTTTGAATTATTTTGAACCATTAGTGTTAATGAATGAAAATGATTTTAAAAAATGAAAAATAAAAAAATAAACCAACATTCATTGTAATTTCTATTCTATTTGTTAAAATGCAGTGTTGGGATGTAACAGAAGATACTTACTCAATCACTGCATTTTCAGGTACTTGTACTGCATAATTAAAGTATAATTCAATTCTAATATACTTTGGTATTAGCATAAAACAACTTTTACTTGTAGCAGAATATTTCTACACCGTGGTACTGCTACTTTTATTTAAGTAAAAGTTCAAATGTTTTATTATTAGAGCCAAACTTAGTTGTTTTTTATGTTTCCTTTACAGCACTTTGGAGAACACGGTTTCTCTTTTAGCATCATCACCAATAATAATATTAATAATCACAGTAAGTTGCTGGTTTTTACTATTATTAACATGTTATCCTAAATTCCTGCACATGTCAGTGATGATTTATTTGACTGTAATAATCAGACCACTGTCACACTGGGCAGAACCGTCGTCTAAACTCAGACGTTTGACATCAAACATTCAGTTACAGAACTTGTAGTTGGTGAGAAGGAGAAACTCAGAAGCTGCAGCAGATGAGGCTCTAACTGTTCTCTGTGTTTCCATAATAACAGCCTCTGAGCCTCTGCTGAGCTTCAGTCAGTGACTCACTCATGTTCATCAGCTGATGTTCAACTCAACAGTGTCACCTAGTGGCTCAATGTGACACTGTCACTGGTTTTATAACAGGTATGTTACAGAGAGGAGGACTGGTTCTGCCCTGTCCCCCAAAGACCATGAAAGATCATCAGTAAAATACTAAAACACTTACTGTTATAGAACATTGATAAACCTGTTATAATGTCACGTGAATATAACCTGTTGATTTGAATATTAGTTTGTGGGCTAATTTATAATGTTTAAATGTTCAACTCTTCTTTTAAAAATATATCTAATACTTTGTATAATTGATTTTTCTGTATATTATTTGTATCTTGGATGTTTTGATATCTTGATTTCATTCTCATGATGTTAAATATGTAAAAATGCCACAGTATTCTTTTTTTCCAGGGGTGGAAAATAACAGCTGTTGTTCCCACAACAAAAACATTTTAGAGATCGATACGTCAGCTTTAAAAAATAATAATATCACAGACATCCAGGATCTGTTCTGGGTCACAGGAATAAGAACTTAACTGTTTTACTTATTCTCTTTTCTGACTTTTCTTATTGTCTACCTGGTTGTGCATCTTAATGTATATTTAAAAGCATTTAAATCAGTTAATCAACTGAATCCAAATTAAATGAATTGAATTTTAAAATGGACTGGAATCTGAAATGTCTCTCAAAATGTGTTTCTCTAAATTACTACTTTACTGCTAATACTCCAAATTAGTCAACATTTAATTAATCAATTTATAATGGTTTTTCCAGTAAAAAAAAAAAAAAGGATACATTTATTATAATCAAACACAGAAATCTACTGAGACAGAACACATTTACAACAGAAAAGGGGAAAATAGTATTTTAATTATTAGTATAAATCATCAATGGAAATTATAAACTTTACCTGGCAACAAGTTGCTCTAAAAAGATTAAAGCAACAACACTGAAACTGTGGAAATAATCCTGATTTAAGAGATTATTAAATCTGCTGTGACACCAGTCTGTTCCTGCTCACCTGACACCTGAGGCTCCTGTGATGGGTGACATTTACAGACACAGACACCCTGTGGTGAACATGAGAACTGCAGGATGCAGAAGAGAGCATTGTACGTTATTTATAAGACCTTACTGCAAAACCTGCTTCATCTCCTCTGTTCTGTGGTTACATTAAAATCCAGCACTTACATTGTCAGTTCACAGCACATTTTAATTGTAGCTGTGTCTCTTGTTCACACTGAACCTGGGAAAACTGGGTTCAAACACTTTGCTGCATGTAAATGTAACGTAACGTTTTCTTATTTCACCGGAACATTTTAAAAGATTTTACTTTTGTATTTAATCATATTTACACACACTTTTCTTAAATGTGAAAATGTAAAATGTCTGAATTATCATCATCAAAGCACAAATCACCTCAAAACAGCTAAATTAAAATCAATCCAAAACTAGATGGACTTCAGTTTGATTTACCCATCAGCCAACAGAGCTCAGAGAACAATGAATGCATAGTCTGCATTGCTGCAACCACACTAAAACGTCCTCAAGGAGTTTCTTATCTCTTTCAGAGAGGAGACCCCAACCAGGAATTCAAAATTCAATTGTACAGTGTACAACCTATTTTTATTTAAAGCTTAACAATGAGGAAACTGTATTATTACAAAATATCAAAGCAAAAAGGTAAAAGAATAATTTTCACAAACATTCAATATAACACTGGCTGTATGTCACGAAACGCAGAGAGCTGAGTCTCAGGTATGGTTGACTAACTCAACACTGTAAACATCTGTCTGTTGTGTCGTTATGTCTGTGGTAATATTTAACAGGCCGATAACTGGTGAGATTTAACTCAATCATGTTGCAGATTAACCTTCAGATCCATCCACGTCTCATTTCAAATGTCATGCTGATCATTTTTTAACTGTAAACTGCCGGTTACAGTGAAGTCCAACTACACTGTAAAACAGCTGATTCATATCGGCCTAATAATGTTTGAATTGGAATTTACATTTGAGTTGTTTTAATAGTGAAAACAACACATTCAATACTCTGTAGTAGGCTTTGTGGTGAGTAGCAGACAGTTTTTAACTAACTGACTTGCACGCCTTGAGAAATACTGCTTTACAGCATTTCACACAGCATTGATCTGTAGGTATGCACTAACTGTTTCAGTGAGGCAGGATGTTGTGGTCAAGTGGCTCCTGCTGCATCTTCAACCATCGACTGTCTGCACCAGATGCAGGTTGTGAGTGGAACCTCAGAGTTCCTGTTTTATTTCTTTAGATGTTAGTTTATTTGATTACTCCCCTTATATTCTCTGTGTCAAAATGATGTCTGACTCTCGAGGGGTTAAGAGGAGTTGAAAAGGTGAGTGTAAGGTAAGTACAGGGTAAGGTAACTATACTAAGTGGCTCAAACATGGTGCATGATCCGTACAACTCTGCCTTACTCAGAGGTAGGTATATCAAACAGCTCCAAAACATCTGTCAGGAAGTCAGATACACACATTACATTAGGATGTATAGCATTCACACATAACTCAAAGAATATAAACAATATCTCACCTTAAACAAATCTGCATTAAAAAAACCTTACTGATGTGGCAACATGGTCTGAAACAAAGGATGTGAACAGAACACACCCACCTGTATATAACCTCCCTTCCTCTGAACTCCTGTGCTCTTTAACCTGAGTATAATGATAGTTCTCTGATAAATGCAATGAAGTAAAAAAAATAGGATGTTTTTGTACGACACAGACAAACTGGTAAAACTTAAGTAATACCTTCAGATTGTACTGAACTACAGCCCTGAGTACACAGGTGTATGCAGAGGTTTCTCCACCGCTGCTGACCCTCTGTGCGTGGTCAACCAGTGTCTTTCTGAAGTCCATGAGCCTCCTTTGTTTCCCCTTTATTTAGGGAAAGCTTCTTGGTCTGCTAGCTGTGCTGCTAGCAGGTCCACCTCCTCTCTGTCAGCTGTTTCATCATTTTGGCTGATGAGGCCCGTCACTGTTGGTGGTGACGGAGGTGCAGCTGCTGATCTGGACTGACTGCAGCCTCCCAGTGAGGGAACCCAGGACCCAGAGGGAGATGTTTGGGCCAAGCTTGTTAGCTTCACAATCAGGTGTTCAGCTCGACTTTATGCAAGACAAGTCTCTCAAAGCACTTCATGATGATTCTCCGGAGCTGTTATCATCCAGACAGCTGCTTTCTGAGGGTTAACCCTTTACAGGGTCTTCCTCACACTGTCTGCAGTCACATACAGAACCTGGTCATGTGGAGGAAGGAAGGTCTTCATCAGCTGAACATTATTTAACCTTTAAAATCGTGAGTAGAAGTTGTTCACCACATCTGGAGGGGAGGTCACAAACCTGTGGTGGGGGCTTGTCGTCTATAATGACCTGGATGCTCTTCTACTAGACTGTGTCTCTGCTCTCAACAAAGTGGCAACTGATTCTCTGTAAAATAATTCTGTTTTTGCTCATCTGATGTAATGTGATGTGATTTCTGTTTCCCCAGATCTGGACGCAGCAGCTCGGACCCTCGCTGGTTTTGCTCATGAGATGTGACAGGGTCCCTGCTTCTCTGGGGCCAGAAGTTTCTCTTTCAATTCATTCATTTCTCTTTCATGTTTCTTCTGCAGGTCCTCCAGCTCTTCACCGTCACCGTCTTCATCTGTGGTCATGGTTTGTGGTTTCAACTCTTTTATCTCTGCTTCGTGTTTCTTCTGCAGCTCGTCCATTTTTTCTTTCTCATTTCTTTTATTTTCTTCCACAAGTTTCTGTTTGAATTTATTCAGTTTCTGCTCATGTTCTTTCTGTAGTTCGTCCACTTCTTTCTTCTGCTTTTGATGCTGTTGGTTCATAAATTTCAGTCTCCACTCATTGATTTCTTGGCCATGTTCGATGGACAGCTTGTTCCTTCTCATCTTCTTCTCTTCTTTACTTTGGTTCTGAAGTTCTCTGTCCAAGGATTTCATTTCTTCTTTGTGTCTTTTCTTGAATTCGTCCAGTTCTTCCTTCTCTTGTCTCCTGTTTTCGATTGAAAGCTCTTTTATAAGGTTCTCCATCTCTTTTCTTTGTGTTTTCTGCATTGAACTTATTTTGCTCCTGTTTTCTTTCTTTCGGGTCAGAAGAAGCAGAATCAAGTCGGTCATCTCTTGTTTGTGTTTGTCCTGCAGTTCGTCCATGTCTTGTTTCAGAGTCTTTTCTTTGTTTTCCATTAAGTTTTTATTTTCCTCCTGTTTCTCCTGCATGTGTTTCTCATGTTCTTGCTTCAGATCCATCACTTCCTCCATGTGTTTGTCTGTCAGAGCTGCAAAGTCCTCCTCCGTTTTCTCTCTGAAGTCATTGAATTCTTCAGCTTGTTTTCTGGCCTCCTCCTCATACTTCTTCTTCATTTTCTCTATTTCTGTTTTATATTTTCTGTCTATCTCTTTAAGTTTCTCTTCCTGCTCTCTTCTCATTCTGTCCTCTTCTTCTCTCTTGTTTTCAGATCTAACTCTCTCTCTGTCATATTCTTCCTGGAGCTTTCTAAGTCTTTGTTCCTCCCGTCGTCTCTGTTCATCTTCTTGTTTTCGTTTTTCCCACCACTCGTTTCGTTCCTTCTCCCAGTCCTCCTGTTGTGTTTTCATCACCTCTTTAGTCTCCTTCAGCTTTCTGTCAAAGATTTCCTTTGATTCTGATTCTGATTTTATTTTGCTCTTCAGGTCTTTAATTTTTTGTTCCCACTCCTGTCGTTGAGTTTCTTCCTGTTGTTTCTTCTTCCTGTCTTCTTCTTCTCTCTTCTCCTGTTCTTTCTGTGTCTGCTCACGCTCCTTCTTTATCTTCTCCTGCATTTCCTTGAGTTGTTCATCTCTCAGTTTTCTCTCTTGTTCAGTTTTTGCTCTCTCTTCTTCCATTCTTCTTTTCATGTCTTCCTTTTCTTCCTCATGTTTTCTTTCTAGTTCCTCCCTCTCTCTCTTCATCTCTTCTTCCTTCTCCTTCAGGATCTTCTTCACTTCTTTCTGTATCGCTGCTTCAGCCTCTTGCAGCATCTCATTAGTGTAGCAGCTGCCTCTATTTCTCTTCAGCATGGTGTCGATCTTGTTTATCAGCTCACTGACTTGTGTACGATTGTGTTTATCATAGTTGTTAAACACATGGCATCTTCCTCCACAGTCAGAGATCAGCTTCTTAAAGGAATCGTCACATTTATTTTTGATGTATTCTTCAATCGACAGCTCCTCTTGTTCCAGTGAATCTCCTCTTGTGAAAAGAATGATGGTGAACTCTCCAGAATTCTTCCCAAAGACTTTCTTAATGAGTTTCAGCGTCTCCTTCTCCTCTGGTGTGAGTCGTCCGATCTGTAACACCAACAGGAAGACATGTGGTCCTGGAGCCAGAAGACTGATGCACTTCACCATCTCCTCATTAACCTGTTCATGAGACAAACTATTGTCAAACAGACCAGGAGTGTCGACCACAACAACAGGACGACCGTCCACTTCACTCTGTGCTTTCTGACAATATTTGGTGACTGATGTTTGACATGATTCAGCTTTAAACTCTTTTCTTCCCAGAATGGTGTTTCCTGTAGCGCTCTTTCCATTACCAGTCTTTCCTATCAGCACGATCCTGAGACACTCTGGACTCTGGTTCTTATCATCACCTGTGAAATGTGAAGACCCGCAGTTACTTTATGTGCTGACAGTTTGAACTCTACATAGACTGCAAGATACGGTGGGTTTGGAAAGTTTTATACAGCAAGAGAAAAAGATAATTTGGCCATTAATGGAGAGACAGAACTTCCTGATTGACAGTGTTACATAGTGTTGGAGTCTGTTTTATTTTGGTGTTTCCTGTTGATCCTGTAGGTGGATCACCTGATTGACACACACCTGTGCTGACTAGTGGGCTGAGTCTGTTTAGGCCGGCCCTTTGTTTCAGCTCTCTCTCTCTCTCCCTCCTGATGCAGCAGCACCTTTGTGGTGCAAGGTCTCTGTTTTCTTTTCAGTCTCACCATCTATTTCCAATAAACTTTAAAGTCGTAAACTTCATCCTGGTGTTGTGTCCATTATTATGTTCAGTGTTTGAGCCGGCCATAACAACAGTCAGAAAATGAAACTAACTGACAGCAGACAGAGCCAACAGATTCAATGACCCCGAGAGTAAAACTTATTACATCAACTGGCCTGACACTCACACACACACACACACACACACACACACACACACACACACACACACACACACACACACACACACGCAACAGGTGTACCTAATAAAGTGCTTTTTATAGTACTTACAAGTGACTTTGCCTTTTGTTCTCCTGTTCTCAAGGTCAGTCTGCAGTGTGATGATCTTCCCTATTTGTGCAAGTGCAAATGTCTCAGTTGTGTAGCTGGATGGTTTTTCTTTGTCGGGTCTCATTTTTTCTAAACTATCCAACACCTCAGAGATCTGATGTTTGTTCTTGATGTTGACAACAACAGATCTTCCTCCACAGCTCTGAAGCAGCTCCTGGATGTCTCTGTTCTTTCTTATAAAGTCAACAACAGCTGGAGCTGCAGGATCTGACTCCACAGTGAACAGAATCATGGTGAAGTCATTGACTGGAGAGCTGAATGAGTTCTGGATGGTCTCTAACTCTCCCTTGTCTTCATCAGTGAGGGGACCCACAGGTAGGACCAGGATGAAGGCATGGACGCCCTCAGGATCACAGAGGGAGATACACCTGAACGATTCCTTCATCAGTTCCTCCTGAGGTTTTCCATACAAGGCAGGAAGCTCCACCAGGGAAACCTGACGTCCTCTCACCTCTCCCTGATGTTTAACACACTCTGATGAGCTGGAGACTGAATGAAGCTCTGTCTGACCTAAAATGGCCTCGGCTGCTGAAGTCTTCCCTGCTCCTCTCCTCCCACACAGAACCAGGTTTAAAGCTGGTTTCATGTGTTCAGACTTTAGTGTCATGGTTAAACCTGGATCCTCATCCTCAAACACATCACAGCTCAGATGATCTCCATTGTTTTCCTTTGCAGTTTGACCCAAGCGTGTTAACAGCTCTGAAAGTTCAAGGTTCTTCTGCCACAAGTGTCTGTACCTACATGTTTTGATCATGTCTTTTAACGGTGGATGCTGACTGTACTTCTCCATGAAGCCTGGCTGCTCCTCTCTGGGTGTTGAGATCAGAACCAGTGAATGATCACATGATCGATCACTGAAGAGTTTCAGGACTCTGCAGAGCTTCAGTTTCTGTTCCTCAGTGAAGTCTTCAGGCTGTAGAACCAGCAGGAACACATGAGGTCCAGGGACCGAGAGACTCACAACACTTTTCATATGTTCTGTCAGTTTGTGTTCAGAGATGTTGTAATGAAGCAGATCTGGGGTGTTGATGAGAACTATTTCTTTCTCCTTCAGCTGTCCACTGACTCTCTGACAGCAGTCTGGTTCTTCCTCAGTGTTGAACTCAGTCTCTCCCAGGATGAAGTTCCCCACTGAACTCCTCTCAGACCAGCTGTTCCCCAGCAGAACAACCCTCAGCTCAGACACTGAAAGACAAAACACTGAATAAGAAAAGGCTAATTAAACTGAATTTAACATGTGTGAGGGTATCACTACTTCTTCAGTAAGGACTTGGAGAAACTTAAATGTGACTTACAGGTTATACATAATATTTAACATATTCTGTCTCAGTTCAGTTTGACTCACTGTGAGGAGGCAGAAGTTCAAAGCTGTCACAGCGCTTGACAGGCTGCTCATCACCTGTCACTGTGAAGACACAGACATGTCAATATTCATACAGTCATCTTTGCATTTGCACTGTAGTAGGTCTGGTTATAACAATAACATTGTAGAGGATACAGGATACACAGACAGTTATATACAGGGTGTATATTGCAAATATCGGCTGTATTTATAGCAGAACAGTTGTATTAGACTGCATTAGACTGTACAGGTGTACCTAATAAAGTGAATTTATGTTGAGGAAACACTGACATGTCAGAAGGTCTGTCTGTGACACAGCAGGCGCTGTCTTTGTAAAAACAACAACTACTTCCACAGTAACAGAACAACCTGTTGATGCACACTGCCCTCTACTGGTCCACTAACAGATTTATTCAAGGGTTTGTATCAAGGAAACAAATATTTCAACTCTCACTCACTTCATTCAGAAGAACAGCTCATGTGTTAATTAGTTAATTAATTATGTGAAATTTGTAAAACCAACTTGATTTGAATTCAAAAGATGAAACTAACAGCCCATACAGAAATGTAATATATGACATACAGTATATGTCTCCATATACAGAGTGATGTTGCCATATATGTCACCTATAAGAGGACATTTCATTATCACATATAAACATCCTCTGGATATATGAAGATATAAGTTCATAACATACATGAAATACTCAGAGTAAAAGTTGTATATATATTAAAAACATCTATATGATGATTTTTTTATATGGCTCAACATATTTCAACTATATTTGCTAATGATGTATAATTAATTAATATATACAAGTTTATTAAACAACATTTATATAAAAATTATATATGTATGTACATAACTTCCACATATAGAAATTCAGTATATGTACATGTATTACACTTGTGTATGGGAATATGTAAAATACCCTGGAGCCACACACACAAGAGAATAAAATACACAGACTGCACATGTCTCATAGTATTGAAAACCACTGTGCAGTGTTAAGGCCTCTGATAAACCTTCAAACTCATGGATCTGTTCTCCAAACTTCCTGGATTAGACTTCATCATCTCACCTGTGTTAGACTAATGAAGTCTGAGTGGACTCACCAGGTGCTGCAGTATCCATGATGTCAATCAGAGATGGTTCATCCAGAGACCAGCTGCTGCTTTAAGACAAAAACTAAAGAAAGAACAAACGTAAAATAAGTTCATGTTATAACTATTATCTACTTGTATCTAACTGTCAGTTATATACATGTAGTACAGACAAAGACTCTTGCTGCTTTAGTAACACTGAGCTTCATTTACTGTGAGTCCACTGAGAGTTTCCACCTGACACCAGCATCTGTTACATGTGGTTCAACTGTTGCTTCACATTAGCTGCTTTATGGTTCCTGTCTACAGGAAGACAGGCCTATAAAAGAAACAACCTATTTTGCAAAGAGATTTGTTTAAAAAATCTCCCAGTTCAGAACAAAGGAGTAAAATCATCAGTATTTACAGTGTGGAATAGCACTGACTAATAAAGTTATTATATGTACCGTTTCTCCTTTCTGTCTGAGTTAATGGTGCGTTCGAGTGAATTTCAGTATCTCAGTATTTTGTGGGTGAACATCAAACTGTGATCAGACCTGAACAGACACTGCGCATGATGTTGATCAATCATCAGATATCAGTTATTCAGATCGGTGTCATTGATCGACTGTGACTTCTGAGGTTAAATTACAGTTAGTCTGTATTACCAAACTAACACAGTCTTCCCTGTTTATTTCCATGTCTCTAGTTTTTATTATTCTTGTTCTGAAACGTGAAATTAATTTTAAGTTTTCTCTCTTTTTTAAATTATTTTATTACTTACTTTTATTTCATTAGTAACATCAGAGGCCTTAGAATGCATCAGAGAAGAAAGAGATGTGTTGCAAAGGAAAGGCAGTGTGGCCGCATCGATCGATACTTTTTAAGAAGTCAATCAAATAAGTCCAGCGACAGGTAGAAAACCACAGTTCAAAGGATATCAATAACACAGCTACAGAGGGAGAAGAGGAGACTACAAGAGGGGATGCAGCTGATATTGAGGTGAATAGGCCAGTCAGAGAGAGAAATATGTAGCAGAAAACTAGAGTTAAATGGCCGAGGGCAAATAGCAAGAAAGAATGGGAGTTAGTCAATAGAGATCTGTCAGTTATTTTAAGCAGACTAGGAGGAAATGCAAGCGATAGACTAGAGACGATGGGGGATATAATTTACTCCTATGGTGCAGAAAGATTTGGGGTGCAAGACAGAAAGAGGGTCGAAAGAGCACAGTTAGTTAAGTCTAGACGGCAATGGGAAATGGAGAAATTAGTTAAGGAAAGAAGACAATTAAGAAAGCAGTGGAAAAGGGCAACAGAGGAAGAGAGGGGGGGAATTGATGTGTTGCAAGAAGATTTGAGAGGCAGGCTAGCAGTACTTAGAAGGGCTGAATATCTTAGGAAAAAGAGAAAGAAGAAAGAATATGTAAGGACAGTGTTTTACAGGGACCCTTTCAAGTTTGTTAAAGGATTGTTTAACCAGGAAAAGGGAGGGCAGCTTAAAGCAACAAAGTTAGAAGTAGAAAAGTATCTAAGAAACACGTATTCAGATTTTGAGCAGAATAGAGTAATAGGCCTTCCACCTGACATGCCACCATTAGGAAAGATAGACCATGAGATGGATGTTAGACCACCCAGGTGGAAGGAGGTTGAGGAGGTAGTCAGGCGTGCAAAGGCTTCTTCGGCCCCAGGGCCAAATGGAGTCCCCTACCGGGTTTATAAAAGCACACCTGATATCCTAAAGTTTTTGTGGAGGCAATTAAGAATAGTTTGGGAGAAACAGGTTATTCCCAGAGCATGGCGTAGGGCAGGAGGTGTTTTTATTCCAAAGGAGAAGGAATCCTCAGATCTGAGTCAGTTCCAAATGATCTCTCTCCTAAATCTAGAGGGGAAGATCTTCTTTAGCTTAGTCGCACGGAGATTAGCTAGTTATTTAGAAAGGAATAGCTTAATAGATACTGCAGTAAAGAAGGCAGGAATACCAGGTTTTGCAGGGTGTTTAGAGCACACTAGCATGATTTGGCATCAGACTCAGGCAGCCAAGACAGAGAAAAGAGACTTGCATGTCATATTTTTGGATTTAGCAAATGCGTTTGGTTCAGTGCCACATAGCCTTATTTGGGAGGCATTTGATTATTTTAGAGTGCCTGGAGTAGTGGTTAGTTTAGTAAAATCGTATTTCCAAGATATTAGGCTATGCATAAGCACAGCATGCTTTACAAAAGGATGGCAGAGGCTAGAAATAGGCATTATGGCAGGGTGCACGCTTTCTCCATTGGCATTCACAATGGCGATGGAGGTAATCATTAGAGCGGCAGGATGGGATGCGCCTTAAACCAATTAGGGCCTACATGGATGACATGACGTTGATAACTACAATGGTGCCATGTATGAAAAGAGTACTTGAGAGACTTAATAAAAACTTAAAGTGGGCTAGTATGAAAATCAAGCCTAGTAAGTCTAGAAGTATCTCAATAAGCAGAGGGAAGTTAAGTGATAGGAAGTTTGTAATAGACGAAGAGGAAATTCCAATAATTAGGGAAAAATCAGTAAAGAGTCTAGGTAGGTGGTACAAGGCAGACTTGAATGACGGAGAACAGGTAGTGCAGTTTCGGAAGGATGTTGCTGAGGGACTCAATAGCATAGATACATC
>NW_019176432.1:206508-207172 GCF_002260705.1 Seriola dumerili | reverse complement strand
GTATATGAGATTCCATTATCTGCTGCAGAGAAAATGGAAAGATTAGTTAGCTTTTACATTAGGAAGTGGCTAGGTGTTCCTAGATGTTTAAGTAGGGTGGCACTGTATGGGAAAGGCATACTTCAGCTCCCAGTAACTAGTCTAGTGGAGGAGTTTAAATGTACTAAGGTTAGGACAGAGCTCCTGTTATCTGGGAGTAACGATGTGGAAGTTAGTAAGGTGGAATCAAAGGCATAAGTCAAATCAAACAAACAACCATGTCTTGAAGAAATCTGACCAACTAAATCTGTCATTTACATCACACTAAACCCTAATTACACTTATAATAAATTCCAGTGTCCCCTGGCTGATTACACTCAATAGGAATCTGAAACAGCAGAAATTATCTGATTTAACACCAGTGCAGTTATTGTGCTAACAGATTAGCATATGGATGCTACACACTATGACTCAGAGAGAAGACATTAAAGCTACATAGCTTACAAGTAGTGCCAATAACAAACATAAAAGCGACACATAAGCTGGGGCTCACAGTTTCTTCATTAACTCAGTGGAAAATATGCAGAGCATGTTTAACCTGCAGGCAGACGTTTGTCTCCCCCCTCTGGCAATGAGAGGAATTACACAAACACTGATGAATACAGAGGCATTTCCACAGTTCCAA
>NW_019176432.1:197851-203810 GCF_002260705.1 Seriola dumerili | reverse complement strand
AAGTCTGAACAGATGCTTGAATACGACATTTCATGTGAGTTAAATGAAAGTTCTTCTCTGTTACATTTGCCAGTCACTTTTCCTTTCTATACAACAATCAATAGCAGATCAATCCACTTTATATATAGTTTACTCACCAGCTGCAGTTGTTGCTGCTGACTGAATAATAAAAGTGAAAGTAACAGTTCACAGCAGAGGAGGAGGAGGAGTCTCATGCATTTTAGATTGTGGAGTCAGTCCTCAGATTCCTGTAAGAGAATCAGTCTCCAGAGGAGGGAGGTCCTTTGTGTGAGCTCTGCAACAAAGCACAAATCAAAGGCATAAGTCAAATCAAACAAACAACCATGTCTTGAAGAAATCTGACCAACTAAATCTGTCATTTACATCACACTAAACCCTAATTACACTTATAATAAATTCCAGTGTCCCCTGGCTGATTACACTCAATAGGAATCTGAAACAGCAGAAATTATCTGATTTAACACCAGTGCAGTTATTGTGCTAACAGATTAGCATATGGATGCTACACACTATGACTCAGAGAGAAGACATTAAAGCTACATAGCTTACAAGTAGTGCCAATAACAAACATAAAAAGCGACACATAAGCTGGGGCTCACAGTGGAAAATATGCAGAGCATGTTTAACCTGCAGGCAGACGTTTGTCTCCCCCCTCTGGCAATGAGAGGAATTACACAAACACTGATGAATACAGAGGCATTTCCACAGTCCCAATACAATAATTCGTTATTTAGGGAGAGTAAATGTGATAGACACATAGCCTGCTCCAAATATTTTATAAATGCCAACCTGTCCAACAGCAGTAAGGTGTTCAGTCCCTTTTCTTCTTTCAGCGCTCTCCAACGAGGAAACGCCACACCAACGGTAATCTGTTTGTCCTCTGAACGCTGAGTTTCTCATAAACTTTTCTTTGACTCTTTTTGAGATTTCCCACCACAGGCTCCACAACAGTCCTAGTTGCTGTAACCTGCCTCCATCTCCCTGTACGTTCAGACCGAAAGCAGCCAGAACGTCAAAGTGAAAGGAAGTCATTCATTTTCCGAGCCCGCGAACAGCGGCGTCAGAATAAATTGCAGTCCAGGCAACTGTAATGAGCTATGACGCAGTGCGGCGGCAACCAATCAGAATGCAGAAGTGCTCCGCTCTAGAGAGAACATTAGAACACACCCATGTAACACAACGGAGGAGATTTTGATCCACATAGTACAACAGGTTCCTACTCATGTATTTTACCTAGGAACCTTCAGCATGTTGTTCTGTGTTGCAAGAGAGACTCATAATAAAAGTCAGAGAAACAATGCAGCTGTGTATCTGGTACTTAATTGAGCCTCTAGATATGTTTATAATAAACTATCAAGATATAGATCGTTAGATAGTTCAGACACTATGAAATCACAAAATAAAACAGGTTGAAGACTGCAATGAACACATTCTCATCACTCCTCAATTCACTATAATCCATCATTAATTGCCTCTTAATCAAAATCCATGTGCCCTCCACATTTAAATAGATAAATCTTCTCTATGTTACAGTCTGTTGAATTAGCTCACCTGAATGTTTGTTACAGTTTTTTCATTATGGATCCTTTTCATTCAGTGATATTATTGATTCCCCAAAATCACTGTTTTCTTTTCATGTAGAACATTTTGCTGTTTCTACACAATTTCTGACTGATATTACAGAATATTACTGTTATTTAAATGGTATTTCACACTCTTGGAAGGATCATTCATGTTCAAATCTCATTAAACACATGACTAATTATGGATCAGTTCAGTTTGACTCACTGTGAGGTGACAGTAATTCATCTCTGCTGCTGTGCAGAGGTTGATCTTCTTCTTTAACTATAAGGACACAGAAACTGACACATTAATTTATTCTTTATTTCTTTTTCACATAATCTGACATTAACAATGATATCATTCAATTCTAAAATGATTGTGGGTTCTTGCACTAAGACCTATGATTGATCACTTATCCTCTGGTCTTCAGAATATTTCGACCTCAGTCATACTGATATTACTTAGTAATGACTGGGTAAATAATGACTGTATGAACAATGATACCAGCAACAACATATAGCAAATGTTATGTGATTGATTTGATTGTCTCATTCAGTTCAGCTCCCAGTCAGGGGGAAGTTCAGAGCTTCTGCACCTCTGGGACTTTAAATCACCATCATCTGTAAAAATACAGAAAATTACAGATTAAGCCTCAGACATATAAATGTAAAAACCCTTTAGATCAGCGGTTTTCACAGTGTGAGGCACGCCTCCCCAGGGGAGGCGCAAAAAGAAAGGAAAAAAAGTGTATCATCTGGTTAGCTAACTACAGCAAATGGATCGTTTTTTAGTACCTCAGGTGAAAGTGAGAGTGGGCACAGAGGCGAGCAGAAAACGGAGGAAGTATGACCCTGATTATTTAAAGTTTGGTTTTTCATGCATTGGTCCTGACGATGCTCCGCTGCCACAGTGTGTTATTTGCAAAGAGGTGCTAGCTAACGACAGTATGCGACCATGTAAACTCCGGCGCCACATTGAAACTAAGCACCACAATTTAACAACCAAGCCGCGGGAGTTTTTTGATAGGAAGCTTAATGAATTGCGGTCACAGAAGAAAGCCGTCCAGACATTTGGTATTGTCAATACCAAGGCAACCGAGGCATCATACCATACACGTACACATACGATTAAAAGCAAGTATCGGTTACGGCTGCGGGTAGAGGATGATCTGCGTTTATTCCTTTCTACAGCGCATCCCTGCATCAACCGCCTGTGCGCATCAAAGACACAGACTCACTGTTCCCACTAAAATCGAGGTGAGCAAATGTGTTGTGTGCAGTGTTTCAGCGTTAATGTGGGATAACGTCGGATGAGTGAAAATGTGTTTAAAAAAATCAGTTGAAAAGTTAAATTGTAAATTGTAATTTTTTTTTAAATGAATAAGTTTTTTTTTTATCAAAAAGATGTTAAAAACATATACAAAGATTGTGTTTAAAAAAATATTTGAGCACATTCACAGATAAAGATGTTTAAAATGTTTTAAAAATATGTTCAAGAACATACAAACATGTTAAAAAAAAAAAGATGTGTATGACATTTATTCTTGAAACCTTTTTTTAAGCCTGCGTGGAACATACAAAGCAACATCAACAACAGTAATAAAAGTAATAATAGTGGGGGGGGGGCACGGCTGCTTTTGAGTTCTCCTAGGGGAGGCCCACTATCCCACACTTTGAAAACCCCTGCTTTAGATTAATGAGTAATGATCTGCACACTATCATGACAAAAACAGTTGTGCTCACTAAACTTTGAACTAAAGTAAACTTTCAGACGTTGGTTCAATTATTCAGAAATATGTGTTTCTGTCTCTGACTGTGCCAATCCTGTGAGTCATGTGTTGCCAGCAGACAGACTATGCCCCATGGGAAGAAGGACAGAGATGAGACAGTACTTAATGTGTTGCTTTAGACTAATCAAATATTTACTCCTCATGTTCATTTACATCTTTAGGGAAACGGATATTCAGCTTGGAGTCACAGTAAATTAATTACAGTAATTAACCAGAGAAGATCATTGACGTGTTTCCGAACCGACCATTCACTTTGATCTCAATTTCACACCTATTAAGCTTCGTGACCGTCTGGTGCTGGAGTTGCGACCCACGTTAATAAAATCTGTCCAGAGACAGAGACATATTAAAGGGGACATATTATGCTCCTTTTCAACAAGTTTGAATAAGTCTCAGAGGTCCCCAAAACATGTCTTTGAAGCTTCTTGCTAAAAAATCCACTCCGATCCTATATTTCAGCATGCCTTTAAACCCTTTTTTTCAGCCCTGTCCAGAACAGGCTGTTTCTGTGTCTGTATCTTTAAATGCAAATGAGCATTTAAAGATTATCCAGAATCTGACCCAGAGGGAAAGGCTGCTGAAGAAGTTCAAACTCTACAACTGCAGCAGGACGTTTCTGAATGGTTGGTAACCAATTTTGTGTATTTTGACATTACATTTTCAGTTTGTTGATGTGTGCTGGCACACGGTTACTAACTTGTAGCTAGGTAGCTAATGCTATCTGTTACTGTCTCGTCATTACTGGGAGCTTTTTTGGTAAATAAGCACTATTGTGAATTGTGTAATGTAGTTATCTGTCATGCCTCCTTAGATATACTTTTACAGTCTATGAAAATGTTTGTTGTATGTGGACTGCTACAGGGGTTCAATGTCAGTACTAGTCAGATATTTTAATAGATGCTGACAAAGTAAATCATTTTTCTCCATGTTTTGAGCAGATGCTCATCATGACATCTTCCTTTATGTAGTAAATTTATTTTGTGTATTACAATGAAAGCTGTAAATCAGCATAAACATGTCTGACAGCAACAGTAATCTTTAGTCAAAGACTAAACTGTGCAGTTTTCTACACTACACTGTTGTCAAGCTCCACATTATATGCAATAAGTGACATGTTATAAATTACCTATGTTATATGCGCTTGATATGTAGCCAAGCTTACTTCTTACCCACCTTAGCTCCACTGTCTGTCAGTTTTTGAATTTCATAAGCTTTATATTTTGGTGAATTCCCCCCAAGGACTTTATTGGCCAGCCAGTGTGGATCAGCATGTGACATGTGACCCCCAAGGGTGTCACCAAACAAAACCAGTCCTCTGGCCCTCTTCTCACTCTCTTCTCTTCTTGGCTTGCTCTGGAGAGCAGCTCCTGTTCTCTCCTCTCCGCTCTTCAAAGGGCAACAAGGCCCCAGCCCAGGTCAGCTCTGCTACCTGAGAAACCAGCTCTCTCGCCGGCCTGCTCACAGCAGCCTGCAAACACTCTTCTCCTCAACAGCAGCGACCTGCTTCGGATTAACTGTGAGTGAATTGAATTCTCTTCAGAATCAGCAGCTACAACACAAGGCGAGCTGGTTTTCCAAGCAACAGGAGTCGTAGCAGAGTTAGCATGGAACAGCTAACTCTGTGAGGAGAACAAAGGAGATAACAGCAAAGCAACGCAGCCAGACAGGACTTTACTCCACCAGGAAGCCTCCCAACTCACTGGACTTTACAACAACACTGGACAGGACCTCTTTGTTTGTTCCAAGGACTGGGTAACGTTAACTGACTGGGCCTAACCTTTCCCAGCACAGCATAGCACAGGACAGCCTAACTAAGCAGCAGAAGTCTTAACTTTGTTAATGTACTTGTTGATTGATGTCTTGTTGTTGTAATGTTTGCTTAGGTTGTGGTCAGTAATACAGTTAATCAGGAACTCGTATGTTCACACACATAGTAGTACGTCTCAGTTCTAGAACCTGCATGAAGCTAACCTCCTCCCTCTAAACTGGTACCTTTAGATGACATGAGCTAGGCTAACAAAGAAACTCACACCTTCCCTCCCACACACACTAGGTGGTCTCAGCGGCATTTGATTATTTTAGAGTGCTTGGAGTAGTGGTTAATTTAGTAAGGTCGTATTTCCAAAATATTAGACTATGCTTAAGTACAGCAGGCATTACAACAGGGTGGCAGAGGCTAGAAATAGGCATTATGGCAGGGTGCACGATTTCTCCATTGGCATTCACAATGGCGATGGAGGTAATCATTAGAGCTTCTAAGTGGGTTGTAGGTGGAGAGAGGCGGCAGGATGGGATGCGCCTTAAACCAATTAGGGCCTACATGGATGACATGACGTTGATAACTACAACGGTGCCATGTATGAAAAGAGTACTTGAGAGACTTAATAAAAACTTAAAGTGGGCTAGTATGAAAATCAAGCCTAGTAAGTCTAGAAGTATCTCAATAAGCAGAGGGAAGTTAAGTGATAGGAAGTTTGTAATAGACGAAGAGGAAATTCCAATAATTAGGGAAAAATCAGTAAAGAGTCTAGGTAGGTGGTACAAGGCAGACTTGAATGACGGAGAACAGGTAGTGCAGTTTCGGAA
>NW_019176432.1:197424-197826 GCF_002260705.1 Seriola dumerili | reverse complement strand
AGTTGCAATCAAGTTTGTTCAAGAGGGAGAGAAAGTTGGTAAGACAACAAGGAGGCAAGGCAGCTTAGAGGATGCTTGTGATTGGGAAATGCAGGTAGATTTAGGAGGAAAACTTGTTGTTCCCCAGGAAATAGCCAGTACAAAGCTATGTTCTGACATAGTCTTGTGTTCTAGGAGTAGAATGAGAGTATATTTCATAGAGCTGACTGTTCTGTGGGAGGCTTCAGTTGTAGAAGCATATGAAAGGAAAAAGCGTAGGTATGTAGAGTTAGGAGCAGAAGCAGAGCAGCGAGGATGGAAAATTAGGATTTGTCCAGTGGAAGTAGGATGTAGAGGATTTGTAGCAAGGTCTGTTGTCTCTTTGGTGAGGGAGTTAGGAGCAAGTGGACAGAGTGTGAGGAA
>NW_019176432.1:159170-197399 GCF_002260705.1 Seriola dumerili | reverse complement strand
TGCACGATTTCTCCATTGGCATTCACCAATGGCGATGTGAGGTAAAGTATCATTAGAGCTCTCTAAGTGGGTTCGTATTAGTGGAGAGAGGCGGCAGGATGGGCATGCCGCCTTAAACCAATTAGGGCCTAATGGATAGAACATTGAACTGTGATAACTTACAACGGTGCCATGTATGAAAAGAGTACTTGAGAGAGACTTAATAAAAACTTAAAGTGGGTCGCTAGTATGAAATACAAGCCTAGTAAAAGTCTTAGAAGTATATCAATAAGCAGAGGCGAAGTTAAGTGATAGGGAAGTTTGTAATAGACGAAGAGGGAAATTCCCAATAATTTAGGGAAAATCGGTAAAGAGTCGTAGGTTGCAGGGTTGCGTACAAGGCCAGACTTGAATGACGGAAGAACAGGCTAGTGCAGTTTTCACGGAAAGATATGTGCTGAAGGGACTTAGATAGAATAGATAAAATCAGGGCTTTCCAGCGAAATTGACAGTTGTGGTGTCTCGCAGTTTGGGTTATTTCCCAGGCTTGATGTGGTCCACTTTCTGTATATGAGATTCCATTATCTGCTGCCAGAAAAAAATGGAAAGATTACTACGCTTTACATTAGGGAAGTCTAGGTGTCTAGATGTTTAAGTGAGGTGGCACTGTATGGGAAAGGCATACTTTCAGCTCCCAGTAACTAGTCTAGTGGAGGAGTTTAAATGTATAAGGTTAGGACAGAGCTCCTGTTATCTGGAGTAACGATGTGGAAGTTAGTAAGGTGGTTCCAAACCCAATCAAGGGGAGAAAGTGGAATCCAAGAATAGCAGGCAGGAGGCGGAAGCAACGCTCAGGCATACAGGAGATTGTGGGTAATGTCCAAAATAGGCTGGGAGGCTTGGGGCTTGGCCCAAGCAAAACCGGTTGTGGAGTTGAGAGCAGGTCCCAAAGAGAAGAGAAAACTAGTGTGGAGCAAGCTTTGTAGGACAGGAGGAAATATTAAAGGGTGCAAAGGCAGTGGCCCAGGCCTAAGCAGGGGGACAGTGGGTTGAATTCGGAAGGTGAAGACAACAGAAAAGCTTAGCTGGAAAGAGCTGTGGAGTATGGAGGAAAGTAGCATTAGATTTTTGATAGGGGCAAC
This sequence comes from Seriola dumerili, assembly GCF_002260705.1. Taxonomy (NCBI): domain Eukaryota; kingdom Metazoa; phylum Chordata; class Actinopteri; order Carangiformes; family Carangidae; genus Seriola; species Seriola dumerili. Next base: position 196,278 of record NW_019176432.1, on the reverse strand, counting down.
ATATGATGTATTGCCAACTCCCCAGAACCTAAACTTCTGGTAAATGGAGACCCACTATGTTCATTGCGTTCAGGGCACTGCAACTTTTAAAGCACATTTTGTCAGGCTGTAACGGTTAGTCTGTCACAAGGCGGGTATACGTGGCGACATAACCAGGTTTTAAAAAGCTTAGCTGCAGGAATTGAAGATTTGCGGAGGCAGGCAAATTTAGGAGGGTCTAAAATAAAAGAGAGTTGCAATCAAGTTTGTCAAGAGGGAGGAAAGTTATTAAGACAGCAAGAGAGGCAAGGGCAGCTTAGTAGAGGGTGCTTGTGATTGGAAATGCAGGGTAGATTTAGGAGGGAAAACTTGTTGTTCCCAGGGAAATAGCCAGTACAAAGCTATGTTCTGACATAGTCTTGTGTTCTAGGAGTATGAATGAGAGATATATTTCATAGAGCTGACTGTTCTGTGGGAGCTTCAGTTGTAGAAAGCATATGAAAGGAAAAAAAGCGTAGGTATGCTAGAGTTAGGAGCAGAAGCAGAGCAGCCAGGATGAAAATTAGGATTTGTCCAGTGGAAGTAGGATGTAGAGGATTTGTAGCAAGGTCTGTTTGTCTCTTTGCTGTGAGGGATTAGCGCGAGAAGTGGACAGAGTGTGAGGAAAATATTAAAGGACATGTCAGATGAGGCAGCAAGATCCAGTCAGTGGATTGTGCGATTGAGAAGAAATAAATGGCAGCTGGGGGCCCTAGCGAAGGGGAAGCACTTTAGGATAGACAGACTCTTAGTGAGAAGCAGGGAAGAAATCCAGGAAGGAGGAAAGTGTTTTTAAGTGCGGGGTGGGCCTGTGAGCCTCTTTTGAGCACCATTGTGGTTAGTCCATGTGAAGTTGGCCTGTATTGTTGTTTGTATTATTTGGAATTGGTTTGTAGTGTCTGTCCCGTTTAGGGTGAGTTTGTTTGTTTTCAGGTGAGTTGCATATGGGAGTTGTATTGTCTCTGGAGAGTGCGGGGCCAGTAGGGGAGGTAGCAGCACAGCCTAATCCGGCGGGGAGAGTTTAGCCCAACAAGGCATCTCTCCCTGACTCTACCTCCCTCATTCAAATTGACGCCACTTTGCCGTGGGGAAAAAAAAAATCCTAGTCCTACACCAACCAGAACTGTTATAGGGAGTTTTTGTTTAGCTGAACTATGCTAGTGTGTTTGATCCTAGTTGATGCATAGTGTTGTTTTGGAGTAGCATAAGCCAAGATAAAGAAAAGTAGTCTGGTGAGTGAGGAGCAAGCTGCATGGCTGGCATTAGGGAGTGAACTCTGGGGACAGCCAGTGGCATCACTGTCTAGCCTCCTGGAGGTTGTTCGTGGTGACCCACTAGACGGAACGCATCGCGTGAAGAGGGGAGGTTCCCACCTGATGACCACCAAAGACATGTTAGTTATCCACATGCTCATTGATTCTGTATATAGCTAAATCTACATAGTTTCATAGGACTTAGGATGTTAAGCTAGGGAGCTATTCACTGAGTCTGGTCCATTTTCTATAGCACACGTTTCTTGTGTTTAACTTAAATAAAATAATATTAATATTTCTAATATTAATATTTTCTTAATTTATGATAGCCGATAAATTGATAGACAACCGAAATCCAACATATTTGGTGTCCAGCTCATGAGGTAGAGCTCAGACCCAACACAACATCCCCCCGAAGAGCTGAACCCTGAACCCTCACAGACTTAGTGACGTCACCTGGTGAGTGTTTCAGTGTGAGAGGCTGAAGGACTCAACATGGTATAAAGAGGAATAGGACAGCACTTATATCACGTATCTTGATGCTAACAAAACATTTGTATTCAATTGTGGGTTTGGGACTTTTGATTTTACATTTTTATTCACTTCCTTCGCTTCCTGTTTGTAAACGAAAAAATAATGTTGGATCAGATCTGATCCAATCTGGATATTTGGAATTCATCACCACGTCATCGCAGGACAGACTCCACAGTTCAGGCTCTGACTCACAGTGACTCTGTTTATAATATAATTTACTGTCTTTACTTTTCTTCTAACGCTAATGTTAGCTCCTTTCATACTTGTTTGTTATCCGTTCTTCTTCTATCTTATTCCTTTTTCGTTTTATGGCCGTTATTTGCTGTTTTTTACGCTTCGCCCCTGATAACCATGGCAACTCCATGTTTATTGTCACAACGCTATGAACTTTGGGTTATTCCCTCAGGCAAAGTCTGGACAAATGCGGACTCACGGATAGTGTGAATGAAGGGCTCACAATGTCTGAAGGAGAGTCCTTATGTCCTCGATGGATTGACAGTAGGTCAGAACTAAACCTCAAAAACTTACCTGGAACGCGCCTCCAAGACTGTGAGTCTGTGAGGGTGGACCCTGGGATTGGGCCAGTGTCTTTTAGGTGTGGCAGCAATCATTTCAGGCAGTTGAGTCAGGGCAGCATTTCGTATTCAAGTGAGAGTACGAATAAAAGGGACGCAGATTCCAGGTCAAGGTTCAGACTGTTAAGTCTGTAAAATTTTGTGTGTGTGGTTCTGTAACAATAGAACACAACAGTACGACCTGATTAGCATCAAGAATAACAGCAGAGTAAACACAGCTACACATAAGTATCTACACAGATAACGGCTAGCATACAGTGCTACAGGCCTATAATGACTGTGACAAACTAGAAAGTAGCACTTTGCAAATACTGAATCAATATGTAAACTGCCTAACATAAATGACACTAATGTCACTAGTTAACAATTATCCATCTTAAACAGGAAACAACCTCATTGTAGAGAAAAACAGTAGAAAAACTAGCTAGCAGAATACAATTAAACACAATTCACATACTATCACAAGCTAGCTGCTAGCTCCGATTCACGTCATGTGAGAAACAACAATTAACTACGGAAAAAACGCACTTGCGGCTAAATAAACACTAACTGTCCGCAACATAGACACTTGAATTGGGACCACTGTGTCAAAGTCTACTCATACATTCAGAGGAGGCACTCCTCCACTTCTTAGAGGAACAATCCAGTCTATCTGCACATGAGCATGTGAGGTTTTGTAGGTATATGTTGGTAAGTGTGTCGGGAAGTTTGAACACACACTGTCACTTTAGTTTGGCTGCAGTCCAAAAATTTTTCACCTGAGCTTTCTATGTGTTATTTAATGACTGTTCTAGTCAGTTTGGTTAAAGCCTACTGGATTCTAATTTAATACCTCAAATTAAAAATCAGGTACTTAAGCTGCCTCTTACCTGGTTATTTTTAATGGATCACAGCAGTAAAAACAGACCTTACTGTTAAAATCTTGGCACAAGTTGTCACATTACAGTAAGCAAAAACTATGGATGCACACCCTAAAGAAATGTCCGTGGTCCAAGGCAGACACGACCTAACCGTCACCGCTTCAGCCAGTTGCTGGGATACGTCAGCGTCGCCGCCATGTTGGTCAGGGCAAGACTGCTCTGTAAACAAACAGGGTTAAACAGAAGAGTCGCAGTTTTTCTGGACGAAATGATCGATTGTGTTTATATTTCTCAACCGATTTCAATAAGTCATTTTTATATTCAAGGATTCATGATCTACGTGCAGTAAAAATAAAAGTTTGGTCTCTAGTTAATTAGAATCGTTATAGTTTAGGCTCTAATGGGTGCGTATATGTCTATGGCTGTCACCTGAACGTCTCACTGACCAATGCGTTCAGGAGCATACAGAGTGTTAAACATACAAAATAATTCCTCAGAAATGATCATACAGTTGAATCAACAACTACCTAAAACCATTTTTAATAAAAACTGAACATTATAATCTTCATTAAGGAGGATTTACTGAAGGACTGTTGTATTAGACTACATCAGTTTCAGCTAGATGTTCCTAATAAATTGACAACTGAGTGTATATACTGTAAGTAATTGTCAGTTGAATGCACAGACTGCAAAGTGCCTGACTCGAATTAATTAGTTGATTTCGGTGCTGTCCTCACCTGTGCACTGATACACCTGGCAGCCAAAAGATGCTATTTAATCTAACAGTTTTTATCATATTATTATTATCACCATATAACATTATTTTACCTCTCCCCTTAAAATGTAACTTAACACATTTACTCAAGAGACATTTTAACTGCTTTACTTTGTACTTTTATCAGAGAACAGTGTTTTTACTTCTACTGTAGTAAAATGTCTTTTCAGTAGCAGTAATTAGTGACCGTTGACGCCCTGACGTCAGTGTAGTGTCTCATCTTCTGTCTGGAGTTTCTGTTACTGGTTGTGTTTTTCTCCGTCTGAACACAGTAAATGTTGCTCTTTTCTTCATCACAGTGTCTAACTACCTGCTGTACATTTAAACTTACACTAGTTCTGCTCTAGCACCCAGAGCTCTCTGCTCCTTTTAGTGAATTTTACAAATTCAGCGGTTGTCTACATGCTATTCATTTCAGCTAGTTACTTTAGCTTAGCAGTTAGCGCTAGCTTCTCTCTCTCTCTCTCGGTGTGTCTTGAAACAACAGATGACCTTGTTCATCAAAGTGTGATGTTGTTACTTCAGTGTAGAGGATTATGGTGTGTATTACATCTGCAGTGATGTCTGCTGTCTTACCTTCGACACACAGCCCCATGCCATAAAACCGCCAGCTCCATTGAAACTGACTGGAAATGTGGACGCATCTTGGAGGGATTTCAAACAGCAATTCCTGCTGTATATCGCGGCTGTCGGAGTGGATCGACGAGCAGATGAGAGAAAAATAGCCATGCTGCTCACTGTCACCAGCACAGAAGCAATAGAAGTCTTCAATACGTTTGTGTTTGCTCAACCCGGTGACAAAGATAAGTTTGATGAGGTCTTAAAGAAATTTGACGAGCACTGCCTGTCAAAGAAAAATTAAACGTACGAGAGGTACGTCTTTCGCTAACGCTTACAGCAACAGGGTGAGTCATTTGATAATTTTCTCACCAACCTCAAGATTAAAGCTCAGTCCTGTAACTTTGATAATCTCAGAGACTATGATAAGAGATCAGATAGTGTTTGGAACTAATGAGAAGAAGCTCCGAGAGAAATTAAGAGAAACAGAACTCACGTTGGACAGTGCTATAAAAATATGTCAAGCCAGTGAGCTAGCACGACAACATGTTCTGACATTCAAAGAGCCTGCTCACAGAGCCGCGTACCAAGAAGCAGAGGCAGTGCACACCTTATCACTGAAAGGAAAGCCACTGAGCAAATTTAAAAACAGTGACAGCAAGATTAATACAAATGATACAAAGATGTTCACTTGCAAGAGATGTGGTGAAAAACACAGACCAAGACAATGTCCTGCCTACGGCAAAATATGTGCAAAATGTAAGGGACAAAACCATTATGCCAGAATGTGTCACTATAAAAAGAAAGGGCAGGGTGTACACACAGTACAGGAAGACACTGATGACAGTGATGATTTGAGTGAAATGTTTTTCATCAAAATGGTGTCACATGATGAAGATGACAGCACACAGTCTTCAAAAATAAACAATACAGGCCAGGCTGTAAATACAGTAACAGATGACAAATGGACTGCTCCACTGTTAGTCAATGGGACAATTGTAACATTTAAAATTGACACAGGAGCAAAAGCTAACTTGATCAATGAGAGTGATTTCAAAGCACTGACTGAAAAGCCTAGAAGATTCACAGAAAAAGTCACACCTCTGAAGGCTTATAATAATCAGTCAATAAAAACAATAGGTGGATGCAGACTTAAAGTGACAGTGAAAGGCAAACAGCATAACCTGTTGTTCACCATTGTGCCTAATGGACATGAGTCACTCCTAGGAGACAAAGCATCTGAGGCCTTAGGACTAGTGAAGAGGATCTATCAGATAAACACTGACAAACAAGGCAAAAGACTGGACCACCAACGGTGTGAGGGAAGTACAGACATAGTCAATAAATTTCCTTCTGTCTTCAAAGGACATGGGACATTACCTTACACTTACAAAATTCAGCTCAAGGATGATGCCAAGCCTGTAGTGCATGCTCCTAGAAGAGTACCAGCACCACTCAGAGCTGGCTTGAAAAAAGAGCTTGAAAGAATGACTCAAATGGGCGTCATTGAACGAGTGGAAGAGCCCACAGACTGGGTGAACTCGATCACATACGTCAAGAAGAAGAGTACAGGTGCTTTAAGAGTCTGCCTTGATCCCAAAGATTTAAATGAAAATATTAAAGGAGAGCATTATCAAATCCAAAAACGAGAGGAGATAATGAGTGAAATGGCTGGTGCAAAGCTTTTCAGCAAACTAGATGCTTCACATGGGTTTTGGCAGCTGCGGCTAGACCCAGAAAGCAGCAGGTACACTACCTTCAACACACCATTTGGGCGTTACTGTTTCTTGAGGCTCCCGTTTGGCATCAAATCAGCACCAGAGATCTTCCACAGAGCAATGGAGTCCATCATAGAAGGTTTGGAAGGCACCAGCGTCTACATTGATGACTTGGTTGTCTGGGGAAAACACCCCAGCAACATGATGAAAGGCTGGAGAAACTCTTACAGAGAGTTAAAAAGTATGGACTAAAACTGAACAGGGAAAAGTGCCTGTTTGGGGTCACAGAGATGACTTTCTTGGGAGGCAAGCTCACGAGTGAAGGAGTGGAACCTGACAAGTCGAAAGGGCAAGCCATATTGGACATGCCCGCCCCCACTGACAAAAAAGGAGTACTTCCTGGGTAAGTTCATTCCTAATCTTACCTCCAAAACAGCATGTCTCAGGGAGTTGCTACAGCACAACACAGTGTTTGAGTGGACTGCTCGACATGAGAAAGAGTGGAAAAAAATAAAGGAAAATGTAACTACAGAGCCAGTCCTCACATTCCAGCAAAAACAAAGATGCCTCAAAAGATGGCTTGGGAGTTGTGCTGCTCCAAATGAACGGAGACAAATGGCAGCCTGTGGCGTATGCGTCCAGATCAATGACAGAGACCGAGCAACGCTATGCGCAAATAGAAAAAGAGACTTTGGGCTTAGTGTTTGGATGCGGAAAGTTTCACAGGTATACGTATGGATTGCCAACCTTTACAGCAGAGACTGACCAAAAACCACTCATATCTATCAGAAAAAAGAACCTCAATGACATGTCACCCAAAATACAACGTATGATGATGGCGTTACAGCGTTATGACTTTGAGCTAATTTACACGCCAGGGAAATACAACGTGCTGGCAGATGCTTTATCACCAGCACCAGCACCAAGCAGTGACATGCCGGTCAGCTCTACAACTGATGATGCTGAAACACAAATCAACATGGTGAACGCTTCACTCCCAGCATCAGATGTCATGTTGCAGAAAATTGTACAGGAGACTGCCAAAGATCCTCTGCTGCAGAAAGTGTCCCACCATATCCGAAATGGTTGGTCAAAAGGAGTCTGCCCGCAGTTCGTGCAGATTTGTGTATGGCTAATGGTCTGGTGCTGAGACAAGACAGGTGTGGTGATCATGGACTCATGGTTTTATTTTGAAAGACTGTTGCCGGAGTTTCCTTTCCTGTTTGTGCTGTGTGTTTGGCTGTTTACTTTTCCCCAGAGGCTGCTCCCCTTCCCCGCCCGTGACGCTGAGGCTGATTGCACTCACCTGCTGCCAATCAGCATCTCCAGGCCTATAAGACCGCTGCAGACTTCAGCCTCAGTGCCAGAGTATTATCGCCTCAACGCAGTGGTACACGGCTCCAGAGAAATAAGTATTTTGAAAGACTGTTCGCTTTACTACCGTGTTCCTTATCCTCCTGTTTGCCTGCCTTTTCCAGTGTCTCCCTCCGTGCCTCACACCAGCCTCCAGATCAGCACTCTCCACCACAACTTTTGGTTCATCCCTGAACTCCGGTTTTCCTTCGTTCCTGTTTTATTATTTACAATAAACCCTGTTAAACTGTTTCCCTGTCTGGCTGCTTTTGGGTTCACTTCCTCCGTGCCGTCACAACAGGATTGTCATCCCATATTCCATGTGCCAGGACATGCTTCAGCGTATCCATGAGGGACATCTTGGCATGGAGAAATGTAAAAGGAGAGCGAGAGAAGCAGTTTATTGGCCAGGCATCAACAAAGATATTGAGGAGATGATACAGAAATGCGAAACATGTCTCAAACATCACTACAAACAAACAAAAGAGCCGATGCTAATAGCAGACCTACCCACTGCACCGTGGCAAAAAGTGGGCACTGATTTATTTCATCTGCACGGCAAGGACTATCTTCTGGTGATTGACTATTATTCTAACTATCCAGAAGTTGCACAGCTTTTCAGTACATCAGCACAGTCTGTCATCACACACATGAAAGGGTTTTTCGCCAGACATGGAATCCCACAATGTGTCGTCAGTGACAACGGTCCTCAATATGACTGTGGTGAATTCAGCGAGTTTGCAAAGCAATATGGATTTCAACAGATCACCTCTAGTCCCTTATATCCGCAGGCAAATGGACAGGCTGAAAAAGGGGTCCAAATTGTCAAGAGACTGTTAAAAAAGGCAAGTGACAGTAAACCTGACCCATACCTAGCTTTGCTAAGCTACAGAGCTGCATCTTTGGAGTGTGGAGCATCACCTGCTGAGCTACTCATGCATCGCAAGCTGCGCACCACACTTCCACACATTCCAAAGGACAATGATGACAAAAACAACAACAAGCTGACTGACAAACGGATGAGACTCAAGCACAGACAGAAAATGAACTACGACAAAACAGTGAGGTGTCTGGAACCTCTTCAGGAAAAGGATGTTGTAAGGATTGAGGGTCTGGATTTCTGGGCCAGAAAAGCAACAGTTCTCAGTGAAGTAGGACCTAGATCATTTGTCATCAAGACAGAGAATGGACAAGTGTTAAGGAGAAACTGGAGGAGTCTGTTGAAGACTGAGGACACTGAGAATCATACCGAAGAGACTGAATCAGAACAACAAGATGAGGCTGTACAGGATGTGCAACACAGTGAGCTTCCTTCACCTTCCCCAATGACTGAGACACTGAGGAGGTCTACCAGACCTAGGAAACCTCCTGAGAGACTCATAGAACAAGGATAAACTGTTACAACTAACTGTTTGAAAAAAATAAATAAATAAAGGCTTTGTAACACTTGAACACAATGTGATGTGTCATAATTGTTATTGACTTTCAGTTTTGTTAGATGTGATAAGCTATAATGTGTCACTTGATTAATAGTTGAGACTCATTTGGTTTGGTCAGGGAGATTTATGTTATTGTGAAGTTAAAGAAAAGAAAAAAAAATAGAGAATGTATTAAAAGACTATCTTGTTTACACTTTATTAATACACTTTGCTTACAGAGACAAAGCTAAGGCTAAATAATTATATTTTGTTGCACTATTTGTGACATTTTGAATGTTAGTCAAGACTGTTGAGATTTTCAGAATGACCGTACTTTAAAGAGTCGTGGTTAATGTTATACCCACCTGTTTGGAAAGGGGATGTAATGATAAGTGCTAACAAAGGTACTAGCCATAAGTGGCAGTATAGCCTCACTTTTCGTAAAAGACCAACATTATATGTTATTCATCTGTATAACAATTAGTTGCGATCTCGGCATCAAACTGCATCTCTTTACTCTCACGAGCTGTCTCCAGACAGATTTACTCGTGTTTTGCTCTTTTCTTTGCCGTTGAACATGGTTTCTTGTCAGGAGCGGTCCAGTGATGCAGATAAAGTTGGATGGGTTGAATGAATTAATGCACTGCTCACAGGTCTTACAATGAAATAAAGTTTCATACATTTGGGTTCATTATAAACTGTGTCGGTCCTTCAAATGCATTTGTGTTCACTCTGCTCAAAGAATGTGGACACGTGATCCTGACCACCTCTGGATGCTGTCTGAGGGGTCAGATCTCAAATGCATCCACATTGAGTCATGGGTTCCCTCACACCTGAACTTAGAGCTGTCCACTGGTGATCGGATCACCCGAGACGGATGTTAATACCTGGTCTGAGCAGGGGCACTGATGCACCGTGAGACAAACACCTGCTCCAAAACCACGGTGAGGACCAGGCAGCAGCGCCGCAGCATTTAGTACCGAGCGGCCGGAGAGGAGCCACAGACCCGCAGAGCCACAGACAGAAAACAGTCCCGACACAACATTTAGAAGAAAGTTACACAAACAGTCATTTACTCCTCTGCTGCCCTCTGGAAAACTCTTGGTTCTGGATGCGCCAGGACGCAAGGCGATGACCTGTGTGTGGTGTGCGTAACGGACACCAACTCACTCTCTCTCTCTCTCTCTGAAAGTATCTCTCCATCTGTCCATCCATCCACGGGTTGGTGAGAGTATCGTCCCCTCAGATAGTGACTCAAACGGTTTTCTCTCTCTCCTCCTCTTTCTGGAGCATCGAGACATCCCAGCGTGTCGGGAACAGGGCGGAGGAGAGAGGGAGAGAGAGAGAGAGAGAGGGAGGATGACCCTTGAAAAGATGAGAGAGCATCAGAGATTTTACCTCTTAAGGTTTAGAAAGCATTAGTCAGTTTATCTTTTCATCACAGCTGGAGCACAGTGAACCAAAGCCCGCACCTTCCCTCACAACAATCAAACATTAAAATTTAAGATCACATTTTGCGCTTTAGAGGAAACATGACATCATCATGATGTCACTGAGATATTTCTGTTCATGTGACAATGTTACAATAATCACTCAACAATTCTAATCATTACATTAGTTTTAAAATAAAAGGCTTTACACATGAAGCATAAACAGAAGAGAGCATTGTACGTTATTTATAAGACCTTACTGCAAAACCTGCCTCATCACCTCTGCTCTGTGGTTTCATTAAAATCCAGCACTTACATTGTCAGTTCACAGCACATTTTAATTTTAGCTGTGTCTCTTGTTCACACTGAACCTGGAAAAACTGGATTCAAACACTTTGCTGCATGAAACATTTTCTTATTTCACTGGAACATTTTAAAAGGTTTTACTTTTGTATTTAATCATATTTGCACACACTTTCTTAAATGTGAAAATGTAAAATGTCTGAATTATTATCATGAATTTACATCTAAAAGCACAAAAACTTCAAAACAGCTCAGTTCAATTCAATCCAAAACTACAACAGAGCTCAGAAAATGATGAATGCATAGTCTGCATTGCTGCAATCACACTACAACGTCCTCAAGGAGTATCTTATCTCTTTCAGAGAGGAGACCCAGACCAGGAATTCAAAATTCAATTGTACAGTGTACAACCTATTTTTATTCAAATCTTAACAATGAGGAAATTGTATTATTACAAAACATAGCAGCAAAAAAGTAAAAGAATAAAAAAAATGGGACTCTGTCAAATCCCTCCCTACACCACAGGTAACCTCCCTCTAGCCCGAGCATGAAACTCAAAGACAAAGCAAACAGAGAGCTGAGCCCCGACACCTTCAACAAAGGCAAAGTACCAGAGGAGAGTCTCCCTTCTTCTACAGTAGTGGAACCTCAGACAGAGTTCCTGTTTTAATGCTTTAGATTTTAGTTTATTTGATTACTCCCCTTACATTCTCTGTGTCCAAATGATGTCTGACTCTCGAGGGGTTAAGAGGAGTTGAACAGGTGAGTGTAAGGTAAGTATAGGGTAAGGTAACTATACTAAGTGGTTCCAACACGGTGCATGATCTGTACAACTCTGCCTTACTCAGAGGTAGGTATATCAAACAGCTCCAAAACATCCGTCAGGAAGTCAGATACACAAATTACATTAGGATGTATAGCATTCACACATAACTCAAAGGATATAAACAATATCTCACCTTAAACAAATCTGCATTAAAAAACCTTACTGATGTGGCAACATGGTCTGAAACAAAGGATGTGAACAGAACACACCCACCTGTATATAACCTCCCCTCCTCTGAACTCCTGTGCTCTTTAACCTGAGTATAATTATAGTTCTCTGATAAATGCAATGAAGTAAAAAAACTAGGATGTTTTTGTACGACACAGACAAACTGGTAAAACTTAAGTAATACCTACATATTGTACTGAACTACAGCCCTGAGTACACAGGTGTATGCAGAGGTTTCTCCACCGCTGCTGACCCTCTGTGCGTGGTCAACCAGTGTCTTTCTGAAGTCCATGAGCCTCCTTTGTTTCCCCTTTATTTAGGGAAAGCTTCTTGGTCCACCTCCTCTCTGTCAGCTGTTTCATCATCGTGGCTGATGAGGCCTGCCACTGTTGGTGGTGACGGAGGTGCAGCTGCTGATCTGGACTGACTGCAGCCTCCCAGTGAGGGAACCCAGGACCCAGAGGGAGATGTTTGGGCCAAGCTTGATGGTTTCACAATCAGGTGTTTGCTCGTTGACTTGTTTGAAGCCTGTCAAGTCAATGAATAGCGTCCTGACACAAGTGTCCTTATTCTCCAGGTGAGACGGGGCTGAGTGAAGGACAGATGTCGGAGGCGTCTTCAGTCGAGTGGTTGGGGAGGTAAGGAAACTGTAGGGGGTCAAGTGTGATGGGACTGCTGGACTTAATGTTCTGCAAGACCAGTCTCTCAAAGCACTTCATGATGATTCTCCGGAGCTGTTATCATCCAGACAGCTGCTTTCTGAGGGTTAACCCTTTACAGGGTCTTCCTCACACTGTCTGCAGTCACATACAGAACCTGGTCATCTGGAGGAAGGAAGGTTCATCAGCTGAACATTATTTAACCTTTCAAAGCGTGCGTAGAAGTTGTCACCACATCTGGAGGGGAGGTCACAAACCTGTGGTGGGGGCTTGTCGTCTATAATGACCTGGATGCTCTTCTACTAGACTGTGTCTCTGCTCTCAACAAAGTGGCAACTGATTCTCTGTAAAATTATTCTGTTTTTGCTCATCTGATGTAACGTGATGTGATTCCTCCAGATCTGGACGCAGCAGCTCGGACCCTCAGCAACGTCCAAACTTCTGCTCTTTGTAAATATGCAAGTAAGTGTGTATGTGAACCATTAAACTAAACGCTGTCTTTTCTACTATCCTACAGCAGACTGCAGCAACACCTGAATGATGATAACTGTATAAGTTTAACTCTCAATGCTTGGAGAGAGTAAAAATAAAAATGCAGTGGCTCATGCTCATGCAATGCAGCAGGATCCCTGCTTCTCTGGGGCCAGAAGTTTCTCTTTCAGTTCATTCATTTCTCTTTCATGTTTCTTCTGCAGGTCCTCCAGCTCTTCACCGTCACCGTCTTCATCTGCGGTTGTGATTTGTCGTTTCAACTCTTTTATCTCTTCTTCGTGTTTCTTCTGCAGCTCGTCCATTTTTTCTTTCTCATTTCTTTTATTTTCTTCCACAAGTTTCTGTTTGAATTTATTCAGTTTCTGCTCATGTTCTTTCTGTAGTTCGTCCACTTCTTCCTTCTGCTTTTGATGCTGTTGGTTCATAAATATCAGTCTCCACTCACTGATTTCTTGGTCATGTTCGATGGACAGCTTGTGCCTTCTTGTCTTCTTCTCTTCTTTACTTTGGCTCTGAAGTTCTCTGTCCAAGGATTTCATTTCTTCTTTGTGTCTTTTCTTGAATTCGTCCAGTTGTTCCTTCTCTTGTCTCCTGTTTTCGATTGAAAGCTCTTTCATAAGGTTCTCCATCTCTTTTCTGTGTGTTTTCTGCATTGAACTTATTTTTCTCCTGTTTTCTTTCTTTCGGGTCAGAAGAAGCAGAATTAAGTCGGTCATCTCTTGTTTGTGTTTGTCCTGCAGTTTGTCCATGACTTGTTTCAGAGTCTTTTCTTTGTGTTCTGAGAGATCCATTAAGTTTTTATATTCCTCCTGTTTCTCCTGCATGTGTTTCTCATGTTGTTGCTTCAGATCCATCACTTCCTTCATGTGTTTGTCTATCAGAGCTGCAAAGTCCTCCTCCGTTTTCTCTCTGAAGTCATTGAATTCTTCAGCTTGTTTTCTGGCCTCCTCCTCATACTTCTTCTTCATTTTCTCTATTTCTGTTTTATATTTTCTGTCTATCTCTTTAAGTTTCTCTTCCTGCTCTCTTCTCATTCTGTCCTCTTCTTCTCTTTTGTTTTCAGATTTCACTCTCTTTCGCTCATATTCTTCTTCTTGTTTTTCCCAGCACTCATTTTGTTCCTTCTCCCAGTCCTCCTGTTGTGTTTTCATCACCTCTTTAGTCTCCTTCAGCTTTCTGTCAAAGATTTCCTTTGATTCTGATTCTGATTTTATTTTGCTCTTCAGGTCTTTAATTTTTTGTTCCCACTCCTGTCGTTGAGTTTCTTCCTGTTGTTTCTTCTTCCTGTCTTCTTCTTCTCTCTTCTCCTGTTCTTTCTGTGTCTGCTCACGCTCCTTCTTTATCTTCTCCTCCATTTCCTTGAGTTGTTTTTCTCTCAGTTTTCTCTCTTGTTCAGTTTCTGCTCTCTCTTCTTCCATTCTTCTTTTCATGGTTTTCTTTTCTTCCTCATGTTTTCTTTCTAGTTTCCCCTTTTCCTTCTTCATCTCTTCTTCCTTCAGCATGGTGTCGATCTTGTTTATCAGCTCTCTGACTTGTGTATGATTGTGTTTATCATAGTTGTTAAACACATGGCATCTTCCTCCACAGTCAGAGATCAGCTTCTTAAAGGAATCATCGCAGTTGTTGATGTATTCTTCAATCGACAGCTCCTCTTGTTCCAGTGTATCTCCTCTTGTGAACAGAATGATGGTGAACTCTCCAGAATTCTTCCCAAAGACTTCCTTGATGAGTTTCAGTGTCTCCTTCTCCTCTGGTGTGAGTCGTCCGATCTGTAACACCAACAGGAAGACATGTGGTCCTGGAGCCAGAAGACTGATGCACTTCACCATCTCCTCATTAACCTGTTCATGAGACAAACTATTGTCAAACAGACCAGGAGTGTCGACCACAACAACAGGACGACCGTCCACTTCACTCTGTGCTTTCTGACAATATTTGGTGACTGATGTTTGACATGATTCAGCTTTAAACTCTTTTCTTCCCAGAATGGTGTTTCCTGTAGCGCTCTTTCCATTACCAGTCTTTCCTATCAGCACGATCCTGAGACACTCTGGACTCTGGTTCTTATCATCACCTGTGAAATGTGAAGACCCGCAGTTACTTTATGTGCTGACAGTTTGAACTCTACATAGACTGCACGATACGGTGGGTTTGGAAAGTTTTATACAGCAAGAGAAAAAGATAATTTGGCCATTAATGGAGAGACAGAACTTCCTGATTGACAGTGTTACATAGTGTTGGAGTCTGTTTTATTTTGGTGTTTCCTGTTGATCCTGTAGGTGGATCACCTGATTAACACACACCTGTGCTGACTAGTGGGCTGAGTCTGTTTAGGCCGGCCCTTTGTTTCAGCTCTCTCTCTCTCTCCCTCCTGATGCAGCAGCACCTTTGTGGTGCAAGGTCTCTGTTTTCTTTTCAGTCTCACCATCTATTTCCAATAAACTTTAAAGTCGTAAACTTCATCCTGGTGTTGTGTCCATTATTATGTTCAGTGTTTGAAACAGCCATAACAACAGTCATGAAGAGAACCATTCTGAAGCTGTGCCTGATATTCCTACCCAGTGCTTCAGATGATCTGTTCCTGTGTGACTTTGTTATTTCCTGTTTTATTTTGAAATAATTTTCTTTGTGTTGCACATGTGTCTCATTACCTCCTCCCCTTGTGTGTATTTAATAATAATCAGTGTTTTTATCCCTTGTGTGTATTTAATGGACTAAATATTCCTTGCTGCCCTTGACTGGATTGGATTACCTGATTTGTACGGCTTTGTTCTGTTCTTCAGTTCTAACCTTTGACAGCCTCACCATCCAGTCAACCTTTGTGTTTCATTGTTTGAATAAATCTAAGAGCTGTCATCTGCTGATCTTGTTCTGCACTCAGGTCCTCCATCCTGTTTCGCTAAAAACACAGACACTATGGGCCCCATAGATTCAATGACCTGAGAAAAAACTTATTACATCAACTGCACTGATATATACATATATACACACTCAAACACACACGCACATATTTATATACATTTATTCAAAATCAAAATTTTATAATACTTACAACTGATTTTGCCTTTTGGTCTCCAGTTCTCAAGTTCAGTCTGCAGTGTGATGATGTGTTTCTCTTGTTTTATGATCTTCCCTATTTGTGCAAGTGCAAATGTCTCAGTTGTGTAGCTGGATGGTTTTTCTTTGTCAAGTCTCTTTTTTTCTAAACTATCCAACACCTCAGAGATCTGCTGCTTGTCCTTGATGTTGACAACAACAGATCTTCCTCCACAGCTCTGAAGCAGCTCCTGGATGTCTCTGCTCTTTCTTATAAAGTCAACAACAGCTGGAGCTGCAGGATCTGACTCCACAGTGAACAGAATCATGGTGAAGTCATTGACTGGAGAGCTGAATGAGTTCTGGATGGTCTCTAACTCTCCCTTGTCTTCATCAGTGAGGGGACCCACAGGTAGGACCAGGATGAAGGCATGGACGCCCTCAGGATCACAGAGGGAGATACACCTGAGTGATTCCTTCATCACTTCCTCCTGAGGTGTTCCATACAAGGCAGGAAGATCCACCAGGGAAACCTGATGTCCTCTCACCTCTCCCTGATGTTTAACACACTCTGATGAGCTGGAGACTGAATGAAGCTCTGTCTGACCTAAAATGGCCTCGGCTGCTGAAGTCTTCCCTGCTCCTCTCCTCCCACACAGAACCAGGTTTAAAGCTGGTTTCATGTGTTCAGGCTCTTCAGAGAAGGTGAGGAAGGTTTCTTTGTTTTCACGCACAATGTTCTCAATCTTCTCCATCAACAGTTGGTGTTTATCTTCAAACATGTTGTAGAGTCTTCCTCCACAGTCTTGAAGCAGCTGATTGACAGTGTGTTGTGTTCCTCTCTTCTCTGTCATGACGACCATCGAGTGTTTAAAAGCATCTGGACCAAACAGACTCAGGATGAACTTCAGTGTTCGTCTGTTCTCCTCAGTGAAATCAGAAGGTTTCACTAACAGCAGCAGAACATTTGGTCCAGGAGAACAAAGAGTCTCACACTTCTTCACCTCTTCTCTCACTGCTTCCACAGACAGACTGAACATGTCTGGAGCTTTCACCACTGTTAATGGTTTTCCTCTCCACTCTCCACTGATGACCTCATGTTGTTTTTGGAGAGAACTCAGATTCTTTAGGATAAAGTCACACAGCTTTGACTTTTTGTCGTCACTTTTTCCCACCAGAACAATCCTGAGTTCAGACACTGAAAGAAAACAGAGAAGAAATGTCACAAGTTGGAGTTAGTGTCAACAGGTGAGTGAACCTGAGTTCAGATACTAGGAAACTGCAGGTAGTTTGATCAAAACATGTCTGAAGCCTTCTTTACAGAGCCCTGGCATATGCTCTTGTCTTTTTACTGAAGGCACAGGAAAATGAGGCCACCACCACCTTCATCAGGCCTTCTACGGCCTCCACATGACACTGAAGAGGCGTGTCAATCAAGACAGCCCAACAACATCCAGAGCTTTTCTCCAACTTTCCACTCTTTACCTTTTAACTACCTCAATGATCTGTCCAGGGAAAATGAGTCAGGCTTCCTCCTCAAGTTCCCCAACTCTCCCTCTTTCACAGAGTATGTGTCTGTTGAATTCAGGAGTTCCTCACATTGGTGTTATCTGTGAAACTGGTTATAATACTAGAATACTCTACTCAGCTGAAGAATATGGTACTGAACATGCATAGTAATATGTGATAACATGAATTTTTTGAATGTGCATAATAAACACTCTTGCAGGTGGTGCAGATCTTTATTAATAATGCTTAACTGTCTTACACATTAGGACATAAAAAGACATTCACGTGTCAGTTTATTAGGAACATCTAGCTAAAACAAATGCTGTTTAATCCAACAGTGCTGCAGTAAATACTCAATTCTTGTAACTTGTTCAGATCTTGTTGAAACTATATCAGACAGGTGCTGATTCAAATGTATGATCATTTAGGAAGATATCATTTCAACTATATTATATTAAGATATACTGACAAGTGTTTCTATTATTTTCTCTACTCTGTTTATGCCATTGAGTGTAGGCGAAATAACACAAGTACATTTTGAATTAGAGGGCATTAGTTGCAGCGAGGTGTACCAAATAAACTGGTAACTGAGTGTATATATAGATTTTTTATGACTTACCTATTTTAATACTGTTAGATAAGCCTGTTGGTCCCCTATATCCTGTAATTATTGAATATGTACCCATGTTACCCTGCAGGCACACCTGAATTTATGTTCAGGAAACACTGACATGTCAGAAAGTCTGTCTGTGACACAGCAGGCGCTGTCTTTGTAAAAACAACAACTACTCCCACAGTAACAGAACAACCTGTTGACGCACACCGCCCTCTACTGGTCCACTAACAGATTTATTCAAGGGTTTGTATCAAGTCAACAAATATTTCAACTCTCACTCACTTCATCCAGAAGAACAGCTCATGTGTTAATTAGTTAATTAATTATGTGAAATTTGTAAAACCAACTTGATTTGAATTCAAAAGATGAAACTAACAGCCCATACAGAAATGTAATATATGACATACAGTATATGTCCCTATATAAAGAGTGATGTTGCCATATTCATCACCTATAAGAGGACATTTCATTATCACATATAAACATCCTCTGGATATATGAAGATATAAGTTCATAACATACATGAAATACTCAGAGTAAAAGTTGTATATATATTAAAAACATCTATATGATGAATTTTAACATGGTTCAACATGTTTCAACCATATTTGCTAATGATGTAAAAGTTTATTAGAAAACATATATATAAAAATTCTATACGTATGTACATATATTCCACATATGGAAACTCAGTATATGTACATGTATTACACTTGTGTATGGTAATATGTAAAATACCCTGGAGCCACACACACAAGAGAATAAAATACACAGACTGCACGTTTCTGTGAGGGAGCTGGGAGGCATCCCCCTCACTAAGGTGAAACACACACACACACTGACTTTGTAAAGTGGACCAAGCTTATACAGGAAGTTTGTTTTTTTTTTGACATGTTGTGCCTTTATTTAGGATCGTGGCTAACCACTCGCTCCGAGGTTTACTTCCGGGGGCGTTTGTTCGTGGAGTGCACATGAGACTGCAGCTACAGCTGAAGCCAGTCATATTGATTAGGCTGGACCAAATGGTTAGAGAGGAGAGAGGGGAGGAGGTAGAGGGTTTTGGTTTAGTATTTTTTTTAGTTTGTTAGTCTGACTAGTGCGGACTAGAGAGACCAATACATGATGAACTGATGAAGCCGCTTGGATAAGAGGCGAAACGTCTTCCACAGACAAATACAAGTCCAGTTGCCTTCGATTTAATTTAAGAGAGAGATTACTATGACCTGGACGAATGAGAACATTCACAGACAGATTTACTACCATTCAAAAACCCTACAGTCTCATAGTATTTAAAACCACTGTGCAGCATTCAGGCCTCTGATAAACCTTCAAACTCATGGATCTGTTCTCCAAACTTCCTGGATTAGACTTCATCATCTCACCTGTGTTAGACTAATGAAGTCTGAGTGGACTCACCAGGTGCTGCAGTATCCATGATGTCAATCAGAGATGGTTCATCCAGAGACCAGCTGCTGCTTTAAGACAAAAACTAAAGAAAGAACAAACGTAAAATAAGTTCATGTTATAACTATTATCTACTTGTATCTAACTGTCAGTTATATACATGTAGTGTATATATATGTACCGTTTCTCCTTTCTGTCTGAGTTAATGGTGCATTCGAGTGAATTTCAGTATCTGTCAGGATTTTGTGGGTGAACATCAAACTGTGATCAGACCTGAACAGACACTGCGCATGATGTTGATCAATCATCAGATATCAGTTATTCAGATCGGTGTCATTGATCGACTGTGACTTCTGAGGTTAAATTACAGTTAGTCTGTATTACCAAACTAACACAGTCTTCCCTGTTTATTTCCATGTCTCTAGTTTTTATTATTCTTGTTCTGAAACGTGAAATTAATTTTACATTTTCTCTGTTTAAATAATTTTATTGATTGCTATAGTTTCTGAAACAGTATTGTCTAAACACAAAATATATTTAGGTTAAGTTAATATTATTTAGGCTTTATTGTTAAATGATATTGTCAACATTATCTGCAGGCTCCCTCTAACATCTTCACTCTGTAAAAAATATTATCTTGATTTTTAGGTGAAATCTGATGTAGCACGTTTGAAAGGAAAATTAACTAGAAGGCATTTTTTAATTTTATAAGAAATTACAATAATAATAGCTAATTTAATTGTGTAATGTGTAGGATGAGAACATGTGAGTATTTCTCTTAATATAACATTAGTTCTGCTTTCAGCTGAAGTGAGACTGAGAAAAAGGAACTGAGTCAGTTCCATGTTTTAGAGACATGTTTGTTCAACCGCCCAAAGTCGGTATGCAAAACATTTACAACAGAAAGGTCACGTCCTCTGTATCTGAAGTTCTGATCTTAGGTGGTTACAGCGCTGTCAAACTTCCCCTCACAGGTTTCACTATGAACAATATTTTCTGTGCCTGTTCAAGAGACAAAGACATTTATTGCTGTAAACGTAATAAAACTGGACAACAGTTTATGTGACGACAGTTAATGTCACAACTCTCATCAAAGTCACATTAACTATAATGTTCATTCAGCTCTGAGGACTGTTACTTGTTTGTCTTTAGAGCATGCAGCAATGGAAATAACAAAAGTGAAAAGTTAAGAGGAAACCACAAGAACATTTTGTTTTTTAGCTAGATACATGTTGTCAAGACACGTTTTCAACCACACGGAGGAGAGTGGAAACATTGATCACACTCTGTATGTTTCATTATGTCTAAAAGCAGCAGTGTCTCGTACAAACTCAGAAACATGATGTTAAGACACATTTACAGTCTTACTTACAGAAGAGGATTAGAGCCACATGTGAATATTTCTATTTTTAAAGTCAGAATTCTGAGATTAAAGACAGAATTTTAAAAAAGGCCCTTAATCCTCTTCCGTACTTATTTGTCTTTCTACAAGACTTTGTTGAAAGTGATTCATATTAACTTTCAAAGTCTAAAAAAAGCTGAACGACAGTTCATGTAAGATTAATGAAAGTTCTTTGTTGAGGATATTTTGTCTCAGAAATCTCTGTCCGAGTCAGAGAAGCAACTTAAACAACATACTGTACATATATGAATTCTATAAGCCTTTATATGTATTTCTTATTAACTTTAAATCATTTTTTCTAAAGCTGGATACATGTTGTCAAGACTCGTTTTCAACCTCAGTGAGGAGAGTGGAAACATTGATCACTCCGTATGTTTCGTGCTGTGGGGAAGTTGTACAGTGTAAGATTCATTAGCTGAGCCAGAGCCTTTGAAGTTCGTTATATTTAAATCTGACTCGTCTTACAGCGACAAAACGAAGATAATTGGAAAAAAAAGCCTTTTCCATATTTTTGGTTTTCTCCTTCACCTCAGACATTTTCTCTGTCAACATATTTTGCAGCTAAATAAACTGTAAGAAATCTCAAAGCAGCTTCAGTGTCTCATGTACAAACACAAAAACCTGCCGTCAACACACGTTTACAGTCTAATTTATTTCTCTCTACAAGACTTTGTTAAGAGGGATTCATATCAACTGGCAAGTCTGAACAGATGCTTGAATACGACATTTCATGTGAGTTAAATGAAAGTTCTTCTCTGTTACATTTGCCAGTCACTTTTCCTTTCTATACAACAATCAATAGCAGATCAATCCACTTTATATATAGTTTACTCACCAGCTGCAGTTGTTGCTGCTGACTGAATAATAAAAGTGAAAGTAACAGTTCACAGCAGAAGAGGAGGAGGAGGAGTCTCATGCATTTTAGATTGTGGAGTCAGTCCTCAGATTCCTGTAAGAGAATCAGTCTCCAGAGGAGGGAGGTCCTTTGTGTGAGCTCTGCAACAAAGCACAAATCAAAGGCATAAGTCAAATCAAACAAACAACCACGTCTTGAAGAAATCTGACCAACTAAATCTGTCATTTACATCACACTAAACCCTAATTACACTTATAATAAATTCCAGTGTCCCCTGGCTGATTACACTCAATAGGAATCTGAAACAGCAGAAATTATCTGATTTAACACCAGTGCAGTTATTGTGCTAACAGATTAGCATATGGATGCTACACACTATGACTCAGAGAGAAGACATTAAAGCTACATAGCTTACAAGTAGTGCCAATAACAAACATAAAAGCGACACATAAGCTGGGGCTCACAGTTTCTTCATTAACTCAGTGGAAAATATGCAGAGCATGTTTAACCTGCAGGCAGACGTTTGTCTCCCCCCTCTGGCAATGAGAGGAATTACACAAACACTGATGAATACAGAGGCATTTCCACAGTTCCAAGACAATAATTCATTATTTAGGGAGAGTAAATGTGATAGACACATAGCCCGCTCTCAATATTGTATAAATGCCAACCTGTCCAACAGCAGTAAGGTGTTCAGTCCCTTTTCTTCTTTCAGCGCTCTCCAACGAGGAAACGCCACACCAACGGTAATCTGTTTGTCCTCTGAACGAGTTTCTTTTTCATCTGGAGCATCAGAAACTTTTCTTTAACTCTTCTTGGGATTTCCCGCCACAGGCTCCACAACAGTCCTAGTTGCTGTCACCTGCCTCCATCTCCCTGTACGTTCAGACCGAAAGCGGCGAGAACATCAAAGTTACCGCAAGTCATTCCGAGCCTGCGAACAGCGGCGTCAGAATAAATTGCAGTCCAGGCAACTGTAATGAGCTATGACGCAGTGCGGCGGCAACCAATCAGAATGCAGAAGTGCTCCGCTCTAGAGAGAACATTAGAACACACCCATGTAACACAACGGAGGAGATTTTGATCCACATAGTACAACAGGTTCCTACTCATGTATTTTACCTAGGAACCTTCAGCATGTTGTTCTGTGTTGCAAGAGAGACTCATAATAAAAGTCAGAGAAACAATGCAGCTGTGTATCTGGTACTTAATTGAGCCTCTAGATATGTTTATAATAAACTATCAAGATATAGATCGTTAGATAGTTCAGACACTATGAAATCACAAAATAAAACAGGTTGAAGACTGCAATGAACACATTCTCATCACTCCTCAATTCACTATAATCCATCATTAATTGCCTCTTAATCAAAATCCATGTGCCCTCCACATTTAAATAGATAAATCTTCTCTATGTTACAGTCTGTTGAATTAGCTCACCTGAATGTTTGTTACAGTTTTTTCATTATGGGTCCTTTTCATTCAGTGATATTATTAAAAACATCTATATGATGAATTTTAATATGGTTTAACATGTTTCAACCATATTTGCTATTGATGTATAATTAACTGTAAACTAAAGTAAATTTTCAGGAGTTGATTTTCTTCCTGTTTTTTTAATTCAATTATTCAGAAATATGTGTTTCTGTCTCTGACTGTGCCAATCCTGTGAGTCATGTGTTGCCAGCAGACAGACTATGCCCCATGGGAAGAAGGACAGAGATGAGACGGTAGTTAATGTGTTGCTTTAGACTAAACAAACTGCAGTAGTTATTGCAGTATGGGTAGTAGTGGTAATAGGTTCACTTGGGTTGGATCTTACAGGTCCTAGTTACAGAGTCAGTTCATGAGCTCATTGAACGGATCGGATCATTTCCCAGTTAAACGTGTAAACACATCTAAGGAGGGACAGGTTGAGATCTGACTGCACATTTTATCCAGATGTTGAAAAGATGTAAATGCAGCTGTTTCTAGAGGATGCATGTGTAATCTGTTCTCCAACTGTAAATAAAAGGTCTCAAAGAATAAACTGGTACAGCTCATGTCTCCTGTGAGATACAAGATGCAAAACAAATAATTAATCAGAAAGTGTAATGATCTGTGACAATACTAACTGTTTCCTGCTTGTTACTAAATTTGCTTCTTTCATTCTTTCCATGTTTGTCTTAATCTTCTCCAGGTGTTTGTAGCAGGAACCAGTGTATGAGGAAGGGCCTCAGATTCAGGCCTGAGGAGAACTCAACATGCTGCATCATGTGGTTCAGATCACAGGATTTTCCATTTAACTGCAAGTATGAAATAAAATACGACGCTTCACTGACTCACCTGGTGCTGCAGCCGCCATCGTCAACTTTGCTGAGAACAGAGAGTAATTCAGCTGGGACCATAACTAACTCATAACTAACTCATCAAGTGTTTAGTTAATGTCTCTGCAGTGAAGAGTGTGTTTCTGCTCTGTAACACATCCACATCATCACGTCATCATCATCAGACAAAGACACAAACATCAAGATGCAGCTACAGATCAGTTCAGGTTGTCAATCAGGTTGTTCATTGTCAATTACCAACGCTACGACTATAGCAAATTTGTGACAGCGCTCTGTTCACAGGCAGAGCGCTGACTGCCATTTATTTTAGATATTTTACTTATTATTTATCTTACTGGTTATTGTAGCATAAATTTTTTATATATTTTGGGGTTCTGATTCTGTTTCTATGGTTCTAGATCTGAGGCTGCTGATGGCGTCCGGTCCAGGGAGTGGTTGAGGCAGGAGTTCACTCACTTTTGACTGTGATTTGGTTTAGAGTGGCACATTTTATTATTGTGGTGATTCCCTGAAGCCCCTGTGTGTCAAGTCACTTATGCTCCACACATTTAACTCTTCAAATAAAACTTTTAACTCAACTCTTCAAATAAAAGATTTAACTTTTCATACAGGAACTGACTGAAAAGACTTTCCTGACCCACGTTTTCTGTAACTCTTCTTCCTGCTTCTAACCACTGTAATCTGAAATGGCGGAATCACCACTGACATTAATGCAGAAAAAAAGCCAATTAAAGCTTAACCAGGATGGCACAAAAATCACTTTTGAATATTTTTCAGTTTAAACACAGACTGTAACGGTATCATTTAACTTCTCAGTGGAAGCAAATATCGACTACTTACTATAACGCTATTTTATATCTACTTTATATCGCAATTTACTCCTCACATTCATTTACATCTTTAGGGAAACAGATATCCAGTCACAGTAAATTAATTAGTAATTAACCAGAGACCATCATTGACATGTTCTGAACCACAACTTTGATCTCAACTTCACACAGGTTAAGCTTCGTGACTGTCTCGTCAGAGATATGACGTTATATCAAAATGATCTGAACAGACACTCACCTGCGGATGATCTCCTGCTTTCAAATAATCTGTTTTCCTGATCGCACCGATGAAGTTTTGTTTGAGTTCCCTCGACAGCTCAAACTCTTGCTGAGCCATCAGTCGAAGTCCATACCGAAAGTGAAAGTCATCAATAAAAAAACACTCTCCAGATTAGATTAGATTAATTTTTACAAGATTATTTTCAAAGGTATTTATATTCTTTACATCCTGTATTCATTCTGAAACATTTCCATTCTTCTGATGCGCAGCGAAATGACTAAAAGTTTAAATTTAAATTTGTTTAAATATCATATTTGTTATATCTGTGCATTTTTGAGCAGAAGAGAAACAGTTTCTATTCATTTTATTGCAGAGATGTTTCAAACATGTTCTTCCTCACATCGACAATTATCATTGATGACCTCAGAATATCTGCAGAAACAAGGATCCCTGTTAAATCTGGCAGAATTATTATGATGGACAGACTTTTGTCCATTTATTAAACATTAAACACTAAAAACTGAGGCTAAATATAAATGATGCATGGTTCTGCACTGCTAGCAAACCATGGATATGTTTGTGAGAGGACTGTCAGATAACCGTAAAAAGGAGACAATGAATATACACCAAACGTCACAACTACCAGAACAACGAGTCATATCTCGCCCTTGACTTCACCAGTACAATGGTGGGTAATGAAGAAACACCACATTGTGTCGCATGTCTCAAAATATTAGCTTGTGACAGCATGAAGCCAAACACGTTGAGATGTCACTTGGAGATTTCACATCCCGAACACAAAGACAAGCCTGTTGATTTCTTCAGAAGAAAACTGTCGCTCAAAACAGAAGCTTTACTAAAGCAGCATCTGTGCCTTCAAATGCTCAACTTGCCTCCTATAAAGTAGCTTACAGAGCTGCTCAGTGTAAAAAGCTGCACACTGTAGCTGAGGAATTAATCCTTCCTTCTGTTACTGATACAGTTTCAATTATGATTGATGAAGCAACAACCAGCAAACTAAAGGCTATCCCTCTGTCAAACAATAATATCTCGACATGCATTCATGACATGTCAAAAGATATAGAAGAGCAGATTAATGATGAGATTGAAGACAGCCGGTTTACTGTGCAGATAGATGAAGTGACTGACAGCAACAAAGACTGTTTATTGATAACATGTCAGATTCATTGATGCAGATGATTTTAAGGAAGATTTGCTTTTCTGCCGAGTAACAAACAGAGCCACTGCAGATGAATTGTTCAAAATCATTGACACTTACTTGAAAGAGGCTGATCTGAAGCTGGAGGACTGTGTGGGGATCTGCACAGATGGGGCCCAGGCAATGGCTGGGAAACGAGGAGGGCTGCAAGAGCTAGTAAAGAGCATTTCCCCCAATGTGCAGTGGGGACACACTGTATGATACACCGAGAGCTGAGTGATATAATGACAGACATCACTGCCACAGTAAACTACATCAAAATGACACCTGTCCACACTGTGTGAGGAAATGGGATCAGATCACACAGATGTTTTGTTGCTGTCATGTATGACGGTTTTATCCAGGGTGTTTGAATTGCAGGATGAGATCAGAATCTTCTTGGAGGAAGAGTGTGAGAGAGAAAATGGTCCAATCCCAACGTCCCCCGAAGAGCTGAACCCTGAACCCTCACAGACTTAGTGACGCCACCTGGTGAGTGTTTCAGTGTGAGAGGCTGAAGGGTTCAACATGGTATAAAGAGGAATAGGACAGCACTTATATCACATTATCTTGATGATAACAAAACATTTGTATTCAACTGTGGGTTTGGGACTTTTGATTTTACATTTTATTCACTTCCTTCCCTCCCTGTTTGTAAACAAAAAAATAATGTTGGATCAGATCTGATCCAATCTGGATATTTTGAATTCATCATCATGTGATCATAGGACAGATAACTCCACAGTTCAGGCTCTGAATCACAGTGGTTCTGTGTTATACCGTCATGAATTTCCCCTAGGGGATAAATAAAGTATCTATCTATTGTCTGTTTTCGTTAGGGTTTGTTCATTTCATGCTTGTTTGTTCTTCTACCTTATTATTTCTTGCGTTTTATGGCTGTTGTTTGCCATTTTTATGCTTCTGGGCGTCCTCTGATAACCATGGCAACCCTGTGTTTAATGACAGAATGCTATGAACTTTGGGCAATTGTGTGTGAATAGAGGGCTCAAAATGTCTGCCTCAGAGTCCTCATGTGCACGATGGACTGACAGTAGGACAGAACTAAACCTTCAAAAACTTACCTGGAACGCGGCACCTGTGAGAAATATTAAAAGTTATGTTACATTGCTAAGAGAGTGTTGTTTTTATAGTATGAGGATTACTGTTGCTATGCGTTAGGGGGCGCTAGGGTGAAACTCAAGGCAGTCATGCACACATAGGGAGACACCAGAAGAGATGTCATGTGACTGCCTCAGTTGCTTAAAGTAAACAACAACTTCTAGCATGGCGAAGTGGCGGTTACATGAAAAGGGAGTGTAGGTTTTTCTCTTGGTACGGTCAGATCAGAAGAAGGAGGCACTGTGCCAAGAGGCTGGGACCAGCCTGTGCACCAACGAAGGCAGAGCTGAGTCTAAACCATGGTTTCTCCCCAGCTTTTTCACCAATCAGATAGTTACAAAAATATATACAAAACTCTGTGTAACTGCTAAGATAGACACTCTTCTCTGGGACGTTGGCCACAGCTAACTGCTTGCAGACTGTGGTTTACAGATCGGAGGAGATCCATGAACATGCTGATTTTGATTCTTTAATAGCAAATAAATATTGGTTTCAACGGATAACTTGGAATGGAGAACTCTTATTGCAAATAAACGAATGCGCTGACACTCCAAGCCTATGAGTCTGTGAGGGTGGACATTGGGATTGCGCCAGTGTCTTAATAGGTGTGGCAGCAATCATTTCAGGGTGTCGGGTCAGGACAACATTTAGTATTCAGGTGAGGGTAGGAATAAAAGAGACGCAGATTCCAGGTCAAGGTTCAGACTGTAAGTCTGTAAAAATTTGTGTGTGTGGTTCTGTAACAATAGAACACAACAGTGCAAGCTGATTAGCAGCCAGAATAACAGCAAAGTAAACTCAGCTAGACATAAGTATCTACACAGATAACAGCTAGCATACAGTGCTAAAGGCTGGTAATGACTGACAAACTAGAAATTAGCACTTTGCAAATACTGAATCAATATGTAAACTGCCTAACATATAAATGACACTAATGTCACTAATTAACAATTATTCATCTTAAACAAGAAATAACAACTTCGTTGTAAAAAAAAAAACGGTAGAAAAACTAGCTAGCAGAATACAGTAAAACACAATTCACATACTATCACAAGCTAGCTGCTAGCTCCGATTCACGTCACGTGAGAAACAACAATTAACTATGGAAAAAATGCACTCGCGGCTAAATAAACACTAACTGTGTGTAACATAGACACTTGAATGTGTGACTCACTTTCTATGGACGCACACTCTAAAGAAGGCATCACCAAATGGCGGACCGCGGTCCGGGCACGGGCCCAGTGACGGTTCTGCCCGGACCCGTGAAAATTATATTATAATTATAATATTAGGCCTAATAAAAAGATAAATCATTCGTGCATGCGCAGCTAATTTAGTTTATACGACAGAAACGTCATCAATAGCCAAGCCAATCAAATCGATTGTTTACCTTTCAGCACCAGAGAATAGAGAGGGGGTGGTGGTGGGGGGGTGAAAATGGCTTGAGAAAAGTAGACAGTGAAAACCGAACTTTTAAAGATGAATGGACGGAGCAATACATGTTCGTTCTGCCTGCAGCCAGTTCTAAACCTGTGTGTCTCATATGCTGTGAAACTGTGGCGTTAATAAAAAGTAGCAACATTAAGCGTCACTATGAGACCAAACACGGATCGTTTGATGAAACATACCCGCAGAAGTCCGCAGTGAGGGCTAGTAAGATTATCGAACTGAAAGCACAGTATGACCGGTCTACCCGTGCCCTCACACATGCATTTACAGGCCAGCAACGTGCAGATGAGTGTTCACTTAAGATTGCGTGGATTTTGGCGCAACACAAGAAACATTCAGCGATGGGACAGTGGTGAAGGAGTGCTTAAATGCGGCTGCAGAGACTTTACTTGACAGTAAACAAAAAAACGACATGTGTGAAAAAATCAAGCAAATCCCATTGTCAGCTTCAACGACAACCAGAAAATCCGAACTATTAGCAGAGGATGTACTGGCACAGCCTGATGCAGCTGTTCAAAACGCAGAATGCATATCCTTAGCCATTGATGAGTCCACAAATGTAACAGATAATGCCCAGCTTTTGGTGAATGTGAGATTTCTTCACAAAGAGAAGAAAGAGATGTGTGAGGACCTGTTGGGTTTAATGCCACTAGTTAATACATGGTTAAAATAGGGGGTGGGCAGCTCAAAGGTCTTTTGTTTAGAAGAAGAAGAAATTCAGTTACTTGAAATGTAGTGAAGACAACTACAGTAATGTTTTCCATTCAAGTGCCATACATGTTCAGACTTATCAGTATGTTTAAAGTATATAACACTTGAAATTTGACAGTAAATGACATAGAAAAGTACGTATGTTGTTTTTTATTTACAGCAGTGTGCACTATTTTGAGTGACAATATAAGATTCGGACCTTTGCTGGGAGGACATTTTTGTAACTGGACCTCTTTGAATTTTAATTGAATACCCCTGCTCTAAAGAAATGTCCGTGGTCCAAGGCAGACACGACCTAACTATCACCGCTTCAGCCCGTTGCTGGGATACGTTAACGTCGCCGCCATGTTGGTCCGGGTAAGACTGCTCTGTAAACAAACAGGGTTAAACGGAGGAGCTGCAGTTTTTCTGGATAAAAAGTCATTTTTTATATTTTTATATTTTTGATCTACGTGCAGTAAAAATAAGAAGTTTGGTCTCTAGTTAATTAGAATCGTTATAGTTTAGGCTCTAATGGGTGTGTATATGTCTATGGCTGTCACCTGAACGTATCACAGACCGATGCGTTCAGGAGCATACAGAGTGTTCATCATACAAAATAATTCACACAGTGATTTTACTTCTACTGTAGTAAAATGTCTTTTCAGCAACAGTAGTTAGAGACCGTTGACGTCCTGACGTGCTGACGTCAGTGTAGTGTCTCATCTCCTGTCTGGAGTTTCTGTTACTGGTTGTGTTTATCTCCGTCTGAACACAGTTAATGTTGCTCTTTTCTTCATCACAGTGTCTAACTACCTGCTGTACATTTAAACTTACACTAGTTCTGCTCCAGCACCCAGAGCTCTCTGCTCCTTTTAGTGAATTTTACAAATTCAGCGGTTGACTACATGCTTTTCATTTCAGCTAGTTACTTTAGCTTAGCAGTTAGCGCTAGCTTCTCTCACTCGGTGTGTCTTGAACAAACATGTATGGCTTGACTCCAGGATCCAAAATAAGTATCTACAAGCCATTGAGGTGGGTGCAACCGGCTTTACACCAAGTGGACGCGTCGTACTCCACACGAATAAAAGATCCCACAAGTTCGTTGTACTTAAAAAACGTGCATTTATTATTCCACGAGTGCCACATAAACCCGAACGTTCCATAAAATATCAATTTCCAAAGACGATGCAAAACAACAATATGAAAACGCGACTACGTGACGACAGTCAAAAACTTGTATGCTGCCGGTAGCAAACACACACACCTCCCTCATTCGCGGGCCATACTCCAAATATAGGGAAGCGCTTCCTCTCCACACTCAGGTGGAGCCACCTGCTGGACAATATCCGACCTCCCTGGTCTCATCCCCCATAATTCAAAATATTATTTTTAAACAATAAAGAAATACAAACAAAAAATAAATCAAATTGGAAAATATAACATTACTTTGTCACATTGGCTCCAACACAACAGATGACCTTGTTCATCAGAGTGTGATGTTGTTGTAACTTCACTGTAGAGCAGTCGTATTCAATTAAAATTCAAAGAGGTCCAGTTACAAAAATGTCCTCCAAGCAAAGGTCCGATTCTTATATTGTCACTCCAAATAGTGTACCCTGATGTAAATAAAAAAACAACATACATACTTTTCTATATCATTTATTGTCAAATTTCAAGTGTTTTCAATATACTTTAAACATACCGATAAGTCTGAACTTGTATGGCACTTGAATGGAAAACATTACTGTAGTTGTCTTTACTACATTTCAAGTAACTGAATTTCTTCTGAATAAAATAAAAAGTGCAAACACAGCTTTGAGCAGCCTGAACTTAGGGTGATGTAAAAAACATTCAGAATCTTTTGAATAAAATAAAAGTGCATCTTTAAGAAAAAATGTAAACAAAAGACCTTTGAGCTGCCCACCCCCTTTTTTAAACATGTATTAACTACATTTAAAATAAAATAACACAGGAACCTTAATGCCTACATTTCAAGTAAAATAGAACAGGGCAGAATTTACTGAAAGTGCAGAGCTTTGAGCAGCTCCCTTTCTCCTCTCTCCTCTCCTTCCTCCCTTTCCAACTTCCTTTCCTAGTGAGGGAAATGGTAACTTTCCTGCCAACAGTTTGAATCTTGGCTTAAATGGGGTTAGTGCCATTCTCATGCTCATGTGGAGATGCTCATTGGTAAGCCTGGAACGGTACTTTGTTTTAATAATGTTCATCGTAGAGAAAGCTGTCTTACAGCTGTAAGTTGATCCAAACATGGTTAAGGTGTGTAGTGCTAATTTGGTTAGACCAGGGAAAATGGTTTCAGGCACAATCTGTAACCAGAAAGTAGCAGAGTCAGTTGTTTCAAAATGCTCTCTCAGAGCAACATCTGCTTGCAGATCAGTGCGCTCTAACTGTAAAGATCCAGGATGTGCCCACTTGAAGGTCTGTGTCACCTCCTTTGAAAATCCTCTGATTTCTTGATGGTTGGTTGGCTGATTGGTTGTTGTTGAAGCTGACAATGGGATTTGCTTTATTTTTTCGCAAGTCGTTTTTTTGTTTACCGTCAAGTAAAGTCTCTGCAGCCGCATTTAAGCAATCCTTCACTACTGTCCCATCGCTGAATGCTTTCTTGTGTTGCGCCAAAATCCACGCAATCTTAAGTGAACACTCATCTGCACGTTGCTGGCCTGTAAATGCATGTGTGAGGACACGGGTAGACCGGTCATACTGTGCTTTCAGTTCGATAATTTTACTTGCCCTCACTGCAGACTTCTGCGGGTATGTTTCATCAAACGATCCGTGTTTGGTCTCATAGTGACGCTTAACGTTGCTACTTTTTATTAACGCCACAGTTTCACAGCATATGAGACACACAGGTTTAGAACTGGCTGCAGGCAGAACGAACATGTATTGTACCCATTCTCTGGCGCTGAAAAGGTAAACAATCGATTTTATTGGCTTGGCTATTGCTGACGTTTCTGTCGTATTAACTAAATTAGCTGCGCATGCACGAATGAGTTATCTTTTTATTAGGCCTAATATTATAATTGTAATTGTAATATAATTTTCAGGGGTCCGGGCAGAACCGTCACTGGGTCCGTGCCCGGACCAGGGCACGGACCCAGTGATGTCTGCTGTCTTACCTTCGACGCACAGCCCCATTCCTCACCTGGAGCCGCTCTAGTGTGTGAACTTCTGTGTACACAGCAGCCTTCAGCGTGATAGGCCATTACTCTAACGTCTAACCAATTGCTCCAGACCTCAGAGTGGAAACTACAGATCAGAGACAAGGCAGCTGCATCAGAGCCAGAGGAACATTTATATTTGATTTGAAAATGTAGTGTTGGGATGTAACTGAGAACATTTACTCAATCAGTACATTTTCAGCATTTTCAGATACTATAGTTGAAGTGTAATTTGATGCTAATATACTTTTGTATTAGCATAAAAAAACTTTTACTAGTATCCTAATATTTGTACACTGTGGTACTGCTACTTTTATTTAAATAGAAGTTCAAATGTTTTTTTATTAGAGCCAAACTTAGTTGTTTTTATGTTTCCTTTACAGCACTTCGGAAAACACAGTTTCTCTTTTAGCATCATCACCAATAATAATATTAATAATCACACTAAGTTTCTGTTTTTTACTGTTATTAACCTGTTATCCTAAATTCCTGCACGTCATTGATGATTTATTTGACTGTAATAATCAGACCACTGTCACACTGGGCAGAACCGTCGTCTAAACTCAGACGTTTGACATCAAACATTCAGTTACAGAACTTGTAGTTGGTGAGAAGGAGAAACTCAGAAGCTGCAGCAGATGAGGCTCTAACTGTTCTCTGTGTTTCCATAATAACAGCCTCTGAGCCTCTGCTGAGCTTCAGTCAGTGACTCACTCATGTTCATCAGCTGATGTTCAACTCAACAGTGTCACCTAGTGGCTCAATGTGACACTGTCACTGGTTTTATAACAGGTATGTTACAGAGAGGAGGACTGGTTCTGCCCTGTCCCCCAAAGACCATGAAAGATCATCAGTAAAATACTAAAACACTTACTGTTATAGAACATTGATAAACCTGTTATAATGTCACGTGAATATAACCTGTTGATTTGAATATTAGTTTGTGGGCTAATTTATAATGTTTAAATGTTCAAATCTTTTTTTTTTTTGAATATATATAAAATATATATACAATTTTTCTGTATATTATTTGTATCCTGGATGTTTTGATATCATGATTTCATTCTCATGATGTTAAATATGTAAAAATGCTTAAAAATATTTTATTTTTCCAGAGGTGGAAAATAAAAATAACAGCTGTTGTCCCACAACAAAAACATTTTAGAGATCGATACTTCAGCTTTAAAAAATAATAATATCACAAACATCCAGGACTGTTCTGGGTCACAGGAATAAAAGAGCTGAATGTACAGAACAGACTGAAACTCGACACGCTGATATCAACAGGCCCACAAGTTTTAGTTAGAAGTCTGACCCGACTTTAATTACTGACTGTAACTGTTTTACTTATTCTCTTTTTCTGACTTTTCTTATTGTCTACCCGTGGTTGTGCATCATAATGTAATATTTTAAAAGCAGTTTATATAAATCATGTCCACTTGTTTGTCTGAAATACATTCTGTATCTGACTGTGGATTTAAATCACTTGAAATCTGTATTTCTTCTTTTAATATTTCTTTTTGTCATTTTATTTTCTGAACTCACGTTTTCTCTGTAAATAAGACGTTGATCTCAATGTGACTCTCTGATGAAAATAAAGTAAAAGTAGCTTTAAACTAACAGGTTTTTAAGCACAACACAATGACAAAAGGAAATCAACTGAATTCAAAATTAAATTAAGTGAATTTTAAATGGACTGGATTTTCTTTCAAAATGTACTTCTTTAAATTACTGACTTTACTGCTAATACTTTAAATTAGTTCAACATTTAATTAATCAATTTATAATGGCTTTTCCAGTAAAAACAAACAAAAAAGAATTATTTATTATAATCAAAGACATAAATCTACTGAGACAAATTTACACAGAAAAGGGAAAGAGTATTTTAATTATTAGTATAATCATTGATGGAAAGTATAAACTTTACCTGGCAACAAGTTGCTCTAATGAAATTAAAAGCAACAACACTGAGGCAGCTCTGGGTCATGTTGTCCATCAGGACTGTTCGAAATTAATCTGATGTAAGTGATTAATTAAATCTGCCGTCACAACCAAGTCTGACACAGAGGCTCCCTGTCATGGGGGACATTTACAGACACTGACACCCTGTGGTGTAACATGAGAACTGCAGGATCCTTAACGTCCTTAAACAGAAGAGAGCAATTTTGGTGGTCTGTATATAACCTCCCTTCCTCTGAACTCCTGTGCTCTTTAACCTGAGTATAATTATAGTTCTCTGATAAATGCAAAGTTTAAAAAACTAGGATGTTTTAGTACGGACACAGACAAACTTGGTAAAACTTAACTAATACTACATATTGTATAGAACACAGCCCTGAGTAACAGGTGTATGCAGAGGTTTCTCCACCGCTGCTGACCCCACTGTGCGTGGTCAACCAGGGTGTTTTCTGAAGACCATGAGCCTCCTTTGTTTCCCCTTTATTTAGGGAAAGCTTCTTGGTCTGCTAAGCTGTGCTGCTAGCAGACCAGTTAGCAAGACCAAGCCCCACCACAAAACCTGTGGTGTGGGGCTTTGTCGTCTATAATGACCTGGATGCTCTTCTACCTAGACTGTGTCTCTGCTCTCACAAAGTGCCAACTGATTCTCTGTATAATAATTCTGGTTTTGCTCATCTGATGTAATGTGATGTGATTTCTGCCCCAGAGAAGGCGAGGGATCCTTGTCACATCTCATGAGCAAAACCAGCGAGGGTCCGAGCTGCTGCGTCCGATCTGGGGAAACAGAAATCACATCAGCATTACATCAGATGAGCAAAAAACAGAATGATTATACAGAGAATCATTGCCACTTTGTTGAGAGCAGAGACACCAGTCTAGTAGAAGAGCATCCAGGTCTTATAGACGACAAGCCCGCACCACAGGTTGTGGTGGGGGCTTTGGTGACTGCTAACTGGTCTGCTAGCAGCACAGCTAGCAGACCAAGAAGCTTTCCCTAAATAAAGGGAAACAAAGGAGGCTCATGGTCTTCAGAAAAGACCCTGGTTGACACCACAGTTTGGGGTCAGCAGGCGGTGGGGAGAAACCTCTGCATACACCTGTGTACTCAGGGCTGTGGTCAGTACAATTGGTAAAAAGGTTTTAATTTAAGTTTTT
Organism: Seriola dumerili; assembly: GCF_002260705.1. Lineage (NCBI taxonomy): Eukaryota > Metazoa > Chordata > Actinopteri > Carangiformes > Carangidae > Seriola > Seriola dumerili. Next base: position 160,386 of record NW_019176432.1, on the reverse strand, counting down.
TTTAAAGTTTACCAGTTGTTCTGTGTCGTACTAAAACATCCTAGTTTTGTTAACTTTTGCAATTTATCAGAGAACTATATTATACTCAGGTTAAAGAGCAAGGAGTTCAGAGTAAAAAAGAAGGGAGGTTATATAGCAGACCACAATGCTCTCTTCTGTTAAGGACGTTAAGGTCCTGCAGTTTCATGTTTCACACCAGGGTGTTCTAGTGTCTGTAAATGTCGCCCCATGACAAGGAGCCTCTGGTGTCAGACTGTGTGAACGCCAGATTTAATAATCACTTACATCAGGATTATTTCGACAGTCTGAATGGGCAACATGGAACCCGAGCTGCCTCAGTGTTGTTTGCTTTAATTTCATTACGAGCAACTTGTTTGCCAGGTAAAGTTTTACTTTCCATCAATGATTTATACTAATAATTCGGAAATACTGCTTTTCCTTTTCTGTTGTAAATTTGTCTCAGTAGCTTTAATGTCTTTGATTATAATAAAATATATTCCTTTTTTTGTTTGTTTTTACTGGAATAAGCCATTATAAATTGAATTAATTAAATGTTGACTAATTTAAAGTATTAGCAGTAAAGTAGTAATTTAAAGAAAGTAGCTATGGGTGGTGGTGAAAGGAAAATCCAGTCCATTTTAAAATTCACTTAAATTTGAATTTTGAATTCAGTTGATTTCCTTTTGTCATTGGTGTTTGTGTAAACCTGTTAGTTTAAGCTACTTTACTTTAATTTCATCAGGAAAGTCACATTGAGAGAAACGTCTTATTTACAAGAAAGAAACGTGAGTTTCAGAAAATAAATGACAAAAACGAAATATTAAAAGAAGAAATTACAGATTTCAATGATTTAAATCCACAGTCCAGATTACAGAAATGGTATTCAGACAAAAAGTGGACATGAGTTGTATATAAACTTGGCTTTTGAAATAGGTACATTATGATGCCCCTAACAGGTAGACAATAAGAAAAGTCAAGAAGAAGAGAATAAGTAACACAGTTACAGTCCAGTATTTAATAGTACGGTCAGACTTCTAACTAAACTTGTGGCGTGTGATAATCAGCGTTGTCCGAGTTCAGTCGTGTTCTGTGACATTCAGCTCTTATTCCTGTGACCCAGAACAGATCCTGGATGTTTTGTGATATTATTATTTTAAAGCTGAAGTAATCGATCTCTAAAATGTTTTTTGTTTGTTGGGAACAACAGCTGTTATTT
>NW_019176432.1:144371-159145 GCF_002260705.1 Seriola dumerili | reverse complement strand
AGATGAGGCTGTAACTGTTCTCTGTGTTTCCATAATAACAGCCTCTGAGCCTCTGCTGAGCTTCAGTCAGTGACTCACTCATGTTCATCAGCTGATGTTCAACTCAACAGTGTCCCCTAGTGGCTCAATGTGACACTGTCACTGGTTTTATAACAGGTATGTTACAGAGAGGAGGACTGGTTCTGCCCTGTCCCCCAAAGACCGTTAAAGATCATCAGTAAAATATTAAAACACTGACTGTTATACAACATTAATAAACCTGTTATAATGTCATGTGAATATAATCTGTTGATTTGGATATTAGTTTGTGGGCTAATTTATAATGTTTAAATGTTCAAATCTTTTTTTTTTTTGAATATATATAAAATATATATACAATTTTTCTGTATATTATTTGTATCCTGGATGTTTTGATATCATGATTTCATTCTCATGATGTTAAATATGTAAAAATGCTTAAAAATATTTTATTTTTCCAGAGGTGGAAAATAACAGCTGTTGTTCCCACAACAAAAACATTTTAGAGATCGATACTTCAGCTTTAAAAAATAATAATATCACAAACATCCAGGATCTGTTCTGGGTCACAGGAATAAGAGCTGAATGTACAGAACAGACTGAAACTCGACACGCTGATATCAACAGGCCACAAGTTTAGTTAGAAGTCTGACCGACTTTAATTACTGACTGTAACTGTTTTACTTATTCTCTTTTCTGACTTTTCTTATTGTCTACCTGGTTGTGCATCTTAATGTATATTTAAAAGCAGTTTATATAAACTCATGTCCACTTGTTTGTCTGAATACATTCTGTATCTGACTGTGGATTTAAATCACTTGAAATCTGTATTTCTTCTTTTAATATTTCTTTTTGTCATTTATTTTCTGAACTCACGTTTCTCTTGTAAATAAGACGTTGATCTCAATGTGACTTCCTGATGAAATAAAGTAAAGTAGCTTTAAAATAACAGGTTTTACACAACACAATGACAAAAAGGAAATCAACTGAATTCAAAATTAAATTAAGTGAATTTTAAAATGGACTGGATTTTCTTTCAAAATGTACTTCTTTAAATTACTACTTTACTGCTAATACTTTAAATTAGTCAACATTTAATTAATCAATTTATAATGGCTTTTCCAGTAAAAACAAACAAAAAAAAGAATATATTTATTATAATCAAAGACATAAATCTACTGAGACAAATTTACAACAGAAAAGGGAAAAGAGTATTTTAATTATTAGTATAAATCATTGATGGAAAGTATAAACTTTACCTGGCAACAAGTTGCTCTAATGAAATTAAAGCAACAACACTGAGGCAGCTCTGGGTCATGTTGTCCATCAGACTGTCGAAATAATCCTGATGTAAGTGATTATTAAATCTGCCGTCACACCAGTCTGACACCAGAGGCTCCTGTCATGGGGGACATTTACAGACACTGACACCCTGTGGTGAACATGAGAACTGCAGGATCCTTAACGTCCTTAAACAGAAGAGAGCATTTGTGGTCTGTATATAACCTCCCCTCCTCTGAACTCCTGTGCTCTTTAACCTGAGTATAATTATAGTTCTCTGATAAATGCAAAGTTAAAAAACTAGGATGTTTTAGTACGACACAGACAAACTGGTAAAACTTAACTAATACCTACATATTGTACTGAACCACAGCCCTGAGTACACAGGTGTATGCAGAGGTTTCTCCACCGCTGCTGACCCACTGTGCGTGGTCAACCAGGGTCTTTCTGAAGACCATGAGCCTCCTTTGTTTCCCCTTTATTTAGGGAAAGCTTCTTGGTCTGCTAGCTGTGCTGCTAGCAGACCAGTTAGCAGACCAAGCCCCCACCACAAACCTGTGGTGGGGGCTTGTCGTCTATAATGACCTGGATGCTCTTCTACTAGACTGTGTCTCTGCTCTCAACAAAGTGGCAACTGATTCTCTGTATAATAATTCTGTTTTTGCTCATCTGATGTAATGTGATGTGATTTCTGTTTCCCCAGATCTGGACGCAGCAGCTCGGACCCTCGCTGGTTTTGCTCATGAGATGTGACAGGATCCCTGCTTCTCTGGGGCCAGAAGTTTCTCTTTCAGTTCATTCATTTCTCTTTCATGTTTCTTCTGCAGGTCCTCCAGCTCTTCACCGTCACCGTCTTCATCTGTGGTCGTGGTTTGTGGTTTCAACTCTTTTATCTCTGCTTCGTGTTTCTTCTGCAGCTCGTCCATTTTTTCTTTCTCATTTCTTTTATTTTCTTCCACGAGTTCCTGTTTGAATTTATTTAGTTTCTGCTCATGTTCTTTCTGTAGTTCGTCCACTTCTTCCTTCTGCTTCTGATGCTGTTGGTTCATAATTATCAGTCTCCACTCATTGATTTCTTGGTCATGTTCGATGGACAGCAAAGTCCTTCTCATCCTCTGCTCTTCTTTACTTTGGTTCTGAAGTTCTCTGTCCAAGGATTTCATTTCTTCTTTGTGTCTTTTCTTGAATTCGTCCAGTTCTTCCTTCTCTTGTCTCCTGTTTTCGATTGAAAGCTCTTTTATAAGGTTCTCCATCTCTTTTCTTTGTGTTTTCTGCATTGAACTTATTTTGCTCCTGTTTTCTTTCTTTCGGGTCAGAAGAAGCAGAATCAAGTCGGTCATCTCTTGTTTGTGTTTGTCCTGCAGTTCGTCCATGTCTTGTTTCAGAGTCTTTTCTTTGTTTTCCATTAAGTTTTTATTTTCCTCCTGTTTCTCCTGCATGTGTTTCTCATGTTGTTGCTTCAGATCCATCACTTCCTTCATGTGTTTGTCTATCAGAGCTGCAAAGTCCTCCTCCGTTTTCTCTCTGAAGTCATTGAATTCTTCAGCTTGTTTTCTCGCCCCCTCCTCATGTTTCGTCTTCATGTTCTCTATTTCTGTTTTATATTTTCTGTCTATCTCTTTAAGTTTCTCTTCCTGCTCTCTTCTCATTCTGTCCTCTTCTTTTTTCTTGTTTTCAGATTTCACTCTCTCTTGCTCATATTCTTCTTGGAGCTTTCTAAGTTTTGTTTGTTCCTCCCGTCGTCTCTGTTCATCTTCTTGTTTTCGTTTTTCCCACCACTCGTTTCGTTCCTTCTCCCAGTCCTGTTGTGTTTTCATCTCCTCTTTAGTCTCCTTCAGCTTTCTTTTAAAGATTTCCTTTGATTCTGCTTCAGATCTTATTTTGCTCTTCAGGTCTTTAATTTTTTGTTCCCACTCCTGTCGTTGAGTTTCTTCCTGTTGTTTCTTCTTCCTGTCTTCTTCTTCTCTCTTCTCCTGTTCCTTCTGTGTCTGCTCACGCTCCTTCTCTATCTTCTCCTGCATTTCTTTAAGTTGTTCATCTCTCAGTTTTCTCTCTTGTTCAGTTTTTGCTCTCTCTTCTTCCATTCTTCTTTTCATGTCTTCCTTTTCTTCCTCATGTTTTCTACCTGGTTCCTCCCTCTCTCTCTTCATCTCTTCCTTCTCCTTCAGGATCCTCTTCATTTCCTTCTGTATCGCTGCTTCAGCCTCTTGCAGCATCGCGTTGATGTAGCAGCTGCCTCCATTTTCCTTCAGCATGGTGTCGATCTTGTTTATCAGCTCACTGACTTGTCTGCGGTTTTGTTCGTCATAGTTGTTAAACACATGGTATCTTCCTCCACAGTCAGAGATCAGCATCTTAAAGGAATCTTCGCATTTATTTTTGATGTATTCTTCAATCGACAGCTTCTTGTGTTCCAGTGAATCTCCTCTTGTGAAAAGAATGATGGTGAACGACTCTGAATTCTTCCCAAAGACTTCCTTGATGAGTTTCAGTGTCTCCTTCTCCTCTGGTGTGAATCTGCCGATCTGTAACACCAACAGGAAGACATGTGCTCCTGGAGCCAGAAGACTGATACACTTCACCAGCTCCTCATTAACCTCTTCATGGGAAAAACTATTGTCAAACAGATCAGGAGTGTCGACCACAACAACAGGACGACCGTCCACTTCACCCTGTTCTTTCTGACAAAACTTGGTGACTGATGTTTGACTCAGTGCAGATTTAAACTCCTCTCTTCCCAGAATGGTGTTTCCTGAAGAGCTCTTTCCACTTCCAGTCTTTCCTATCAGCACGATCCTGAGACACTCTGGGCTCTGGTTCCCATCATCACCTGTGAAATGAGAAGACCTGAAGTTACTTTAAGTGCTGACAGTCTGAACTCTACATAGACTGCACGATACACTGGGTTTGGAAAGTGTTACACAGCAAGAGAAAAGATAATGTGGCCATTAATGGAGAGACAGAACTTCCAGATTGACAGTGTTACATAGTGTTGGATTCTGTTTTATTTTGGTGTTTCCTGTTGATCCTGTAGGTGGATCACCTGATTGACACACACCTGTGCTGACTAGTGGGCTGAGTCTGTTTAGGCCGGCCCTTTGTTTCAGCTCTCTCTCTCTCTCCCTCCTGTTGCAGCAGCACCTTTGTGGTACAAGGTCTCTGTTTTCTTTTCAGTGTCACCCATCTATTTTCAATAAACTTTAAAGTCGTAAACTTCATTCTGGTGTTGTGTCCATTATTATGTTCAGTGTTTGAAACAGCCATAACAACAGTCATGAAGAGAACCATTCTGAAGCTGTGCCTGATATTCCTACCCAGTGCTTCAGATGATCTGTTCCTGTGTGACTTTCTGTTATTTCTTGTTTTATTTTGAAATTATTTTCTTTGTGTTGCACCTGTGTCTCATTATTATTATTAATGGTCTAAATATTCCTTGCTGCCGTTGACTGGATTGGATTACCTGATTTGTACGGCTTTGTTCTGTTCTTCAGTTCTAACCTTTGACAGCCTCACCATCCAGTCAACCTTTGTGTTTCATTGTTTGAATAAATCTAAGAACTGTCATCTGCTGATCATGTTCTGCATTCAGGTCCTCCATCCTGTTTCTCTAAAACATGACACTGTTGTGGTCGACAGTATCAAAGGCAGCGATAATGTCCAGAGGAGAAAAGACTGAGCACATCCCATCATCAGCAGCTATTAAAGGTCATTGGGGTGGGGGTGGGGGTGGGGGGGGTCTCATGCTGTGATGCTCATGGGTCAGACTGAAATTTCTCAAAAATTTGATTGTTTTCTACTGTTGAAGAAATTGCTGGAGACGTAGCTGTAGACAGCAGACAGAGCCAATAGATTCAATGACCCTGAGAAAACTTATTACATCAACTGCACTGATACATATACACATATACACACACACACACACACACACACACACACACACACACACACACACACGCAACAGGTGTACCTAATAAAGTGCTTTTTATAGTACTTACAATTGACTTTGCCTTTTGTTCTCCAGTTCTCAAGTTCAGTCTGCAGTGTGATGATGTGTTTCTCTTGTTTTATGATCTTCCCTATTTGTGCAAGTGCAAACGTCTCAGTTGTGTAGCTGGATGGTTTTTCTTTGTCGAGTCTCTTTTTTTCTAAACTATCCAAAACCTCAGAGATCTGCTGCTTGTCCTTGATGTTGACAACAGATCTTCCTCCACAGCTCTGAAGCAGCTCCTGGATGTCTCTGTTCTTTCTTATAAAGTCAACAACAGCTGGAGCTGCAGGATCTGACTCCACAGTGAACAGAATCATGGTGAAGTCATTGACTCCAGAGCTGAATGTGTTCTGGATGGTCTCTAACTCTCCCTTGTCTTCATCAGTGAGGGGACCCACAGGTAGGACCAGGATGAAGGCATGGACGCCCTCAGGATCACAGAGGGAGATACACCTGAGTGATTCCTCCATCACTTCCTCCTGAGGTTTTCCATACAAGGCAGGAAGCTCCACCAGGGAAACCTGACATCCTCTCACCTCTCCCTGATGTTTAACACACTCTGATGAGCTGGAGACTGAATGAAGCTCTGTCTGACCTAAAATGGCCTCGGCTGCTGAAGTCTTCCCTGCTCCTCTCCTCCCACACAGAACCAGGTTTAAAGCTGGTTTCATGTGTTCAGGCTCTTCAGAGAAGGTGAGGAAGGTTTCTTTGTTTTCACACACAATGTTCTCAATCTTCTCCATCAACAGTTGGTGTTTATCTTCAAACATGTTGTAGAGTCTTCCTCCACAGTCTCGAAGCAGCTGGTTGACAGTGTGTCGTGTTCCACTCTTCTTCTCTGTCATGACGACCATTGAGTGTTTAAAAGCATCTGGACCAAACAGACTCAGGATGAACTTCAGTGTTCGTCTGTTCTCCTCAGTGAAATCAGAAGGTTTCACTAACAGCAGCAGAACATTTGGTCCAGGAGAACAAAGAGTCTCACACTTCTTCACCTCTTCTATCACTGCTTCCACAGACAGACTGAACATGTCTGGAGCTTTCACCACTGTTAATGGTTTTCCTCTCCGATCTCCACTGATGACCTCATGTTGTTTTTGGAGAGAACTCAGATTCTTTAGGATAAAGTCACACAGCTTTGACTTTTTGTCGTCACTTTTTCCCACCAGAACAATCCTGAGTTCAGACACTGAAAGAAAACAGAGAAGAAATGTCACAAGTTGGAGTTGGTGTCAACAGGTGAGTGAACCTGAGTTCAGATACTAGGAAACTGCAGGTAGATTGATGAAAACGAATCTGTCCACTGTCCATGACCTACACATCACACTGAAGAGGCATGTCAATGAAGACAGCTCAACAACATCCAGAGTCTCTCTCCACTCAGGGAGAGTTTCCCCTCTGCACCTTTAACTACCTCAACGATCTGTCCCAGGACAATGACTCAGGCTTCCTCCTCAAGTTCTCCAAACTTCAGAGTATGTGTCTGTTGAGTTCAGGAGTTGCTCACATTGGACTCATCTCTGAAAGTGATTATAAGACTAGATGCTGATGCTCTACTGAACTGAAGAATATGGTTCTGAACTTGCATAGCTATATGTGGTGACATGTATTTTCCTTATGTGCATCATAAACACTCTGCACTGCAACTGGTGCAGATTCATTGTTATTCATGTTTTACTGTCTTACACATTAGGACCTAAAAGACACTCACATGTCAGTTTATTAGGAACACCTAGCTAAAACAAATGCAGTGTATTCCAACAATCCTGCAATACTCATTTTGGAAGATGTAATTTGAATTATATTAAGATATACTGACAGGTGTTTCTTTAATGTTGTCTACACCATTTATATCATTGAGTGTAAGCAAAATAACAAAAGTACATTTTGTATTAGATCTAATTAGTTTAACTAGGTTTACCTATTAAACTGGGACCTGGGTGAATATCTCAATCATGTTTTATAATTTTGTAGGAAGTTGATTAAAATTGGACAAAGTGAGGAGTTGAAACTGAAACTTTTGTCTGATAATTATTAATTCACTTACACTGGTGGCTTGTGCTTTGGACTGATGATGGAGTCTGTGATGTAGACCAAGGTTTCATCCCTGTTAAAAAATAAAATCAATATTAATCACAGTAAATGAACTTTCTCCTAGATCTCTAACTGATGATAATCATTTGGAAGTGTCCTTACAGTTGGGGATATAGTTTATTGTTGAAGACAATAAACCTGACATGGAATATCCTGCCCCTATAACAATAAAACATAATTAACTGAAAACACCTTTAACTCAATATTCAAAGCTGATAATTGGTGAGTCGTATTAATGAAATATAAAGATTGTTTCTGCACTTACCTGGAGCTTTAGTAGGATCCAGCTTGACACTGACTCCTTCTCCTTGATGACCTCTCCATGAGACTGATGGTGCATCTTTAAAAACATCACAGCTCACATGAACTCCATTGTTCTCCTTCACCACTCGATCCAGATGTGTTAACAGCTGTTGATGTCCAAGGTTCTTGTGCCACAACAACCTGGATCTACATTTATTTACAATGTCTCTTAACGGTTTGTGAATGTTCTCATTCGTCCAGGTCATAGTAATCTCTCTCTTAAATTAAATCGAAGGCAACTGGACTTGTATTTGTCTGTGGAAGACGTTTCGCCTCTTATCCAAGCGGCTTCATCAAGGTTGCCACTCTTTTAAATGACACTAACACCTATGAAATATTGAAGCGAGACCCGTCCAGTGGCTACAAAAGAAAGGTCATTGAATGCCTCCAAAAACTACAACAAGATGGAGCCTTTGACCGGCCACAATACCTCCGTCTCTATCCTCAGGACGCCATCCCATGCCTATATGGACTCCCCAAGGTCCATAAGGAAGGGGCACCACTCCGACCCATCGTAAGCAGCATCAATTCAGTAACCTACAATATCGCTAAGCTTGTAGCCAACATCTTAGCCCCCTTGGTTGGGAACACACCACATCATGTCCGGAACTCGTTAGACTTTGTAAATAAAATCAAAGGCTTGAAAATGGCACAAGATGAAACCATGGTGTCATACGATGTGACCTCCTTATTCACCTGTATTCCAACCATGGAGGCAGTGGAAACTGTGAGGAATCATTTGAAACAAGATCACACACTACATGACAGAACAAACCTCAAACCAGATCAGATTTGCCAGTTACTGGATTTATGCCTCACAACCACATATTTCCAGTTTAACGGCAATTTCTACAGACAAAAGCACGGCTGTGCTATGGGCTCACCTGTGTCCCCCATTGTGGCCAATCTATACATGGAAATGGTAGAGCGAAAGGCCCTCAACTCCTTCAAGGGAACTCCACCAAGCCATTGGTTTAGGTATGTGGATGACACATGGGTAAAGATTAAAACACAAGATCTACAAGCCTTTACCCAACACATCAACTCAGTGGACAAGAACATCAAATTCACAAGAGAGGATGTCAAAGACAACCACCTACCTTTCCTTGACTGTGATGTCCACCTTGCTGGGGACAGGAGCCTTCACATTGGAGTATACAGGAAGCCCACGCACACAGACCAATACCTTCTCTTTAACTCACATCATCCACTGGAGCACAAACTGGGTGTTATCAGAACCTTGCAACACAGGGCTGACAACATACCAACCTCCACTCGGGCCCAAGCAGAAGAGCACAAACATCTAAAGGGAGCTCTGAAAACTTGTGGCTATCCGAGTTGGACCTTTGGCAAAACAACAACACGCTCCAGAAAGAATACCAACATGGAGGATGCTGAGAAAATGCAAGATAAACGCAGAAATATAGTCATTCCATACGTGTCTGGGGTCTCAGAGAAACTCCGGAGGATTTTTAACAAACATCAAATCCCTGTATGTTTCAAACCCAGTAACACACTCAGGCAGAAACTGGTACACCCCAAAGACAAAACACCACACAATCAGAAAAGCAACCTGATATATGCGGTCAAATGCAGTGAGGATTGCAATGACCTATATATTGGGGAAACTAAACAACCTTTAAACAAACGTATGGCCCAACACAGGAGGGCAAACTCTTCAGGCCCTGTCTCAGCTGTCTACTCCCACCTAAAGGAAAAGGCACACTCCTTTGAAGACAGCAATGTCAAAATCTTGGACAGGGAGGACAGATGGTTTGAAAGGGGAGTCAAGGAAGCCATCTATGTAAAAGTGGAGAGGCCATCGCTAAACAGGGGAGGTGGTCTGCGACACCATCTATCCCCCATCTACAATGTCGCCCTTTCATCGATACCCAGGAGGGTCAACAACATAACCTCAGACGACTCTCAACGATCGTCATCCACCAGGGGCTCACCTGACCCTAACGACTGTCGTTCACAGGGGACAACAACAGGGTCACCTGACCCCTAACGACGGTCGTCCACATGAGACCACAACAATGGTCAGGTGAAACCAGTACTTTCACAGGTACTTTGGTGGACCCACCCACAAGAGGTTAAATACCTGGGTCCTTCTCCATTTTCTTGGTCAGACTAGTGCGGACTAGAGAGACCAATACATGATGAACTGATGAAGCCGCTTGGATAAGAGGCGAAACGTCTTCCACAGACAAATACAAGTCCAGTTGCCTTCGATTTAATTTAAGAGAGAGATCTCTTAACGGTGGATGTTGCATATATTTCATAATGAAACCCGGTGGCTCCTCTCTGGGTGTTGATATCAGAACCAGTGAATGATCAAATGATCAATCACTGAAGAGTTGAAGGACTCTGCAGAGCCTCAGTTTGTGTTCCTCAGTCAAGTCTTTAGGCTGTAGAACCAGCAGGAACACATGAGGTCCAGGAGCAGAGAGTTCCACACAGTCCTCCACATGTTCTGTCAGTTTGTGTTGAGAGATGTTGTAATGAAGCAGATCTGGGGTGTTGATGAGAACTATTTCTTTCTCCTTCAGCTGTCCACTGACTCTCTGACAGCAGTCTGGTTCTTCCTCAGTGTTGAACTCAGTCTCTCCCAGGATGAAGTTCCCCACTGAACTCCTCTCAGACCAGCTGTTCCCCAGCAGAACAACCCTCAGCTCAGACACTGAAAGACAAAACACTGAATAAGAAAAGGCTAATTAAACTGAATTAACATGTGTGAGGGTATCACTACTTCTTTTATAAGGACTTACAGGTTATACATAATAATATTTAACTTATTCTGTCTCAGTTCAGTTTGACTCACTGTGAGGAGGCAGAAGTTCAAAGCTGTCACTGCACTTCAGAGGCTGCTCATCACCTGTCACTGTGAAGACACAGACATGTCAATATTCATACAGTCATCTTTGCATTTGCACTGTAGTAGGTCTGGTTATAACAATAACATTGTAGAGGATACAGGATACACAGACAGTTATATACAGGGTGTATATTGCAAATATCGGCTGTATTTATGGCAGAACAGTTGTATTAGATTGCATTAGACTGTACAGGTGTACCTAATAAAGTGAATGTATGTTCAGGAAACACTGACATGTCAGAAAGTCTGTCTGTGACACAGCAGGCGCTGTCTTTGTAAAAACAACAACTACTCCCACAGTAACAGAACAACCTGTTGACGCACACCGCCCTCTACTGGTCCACTAACAGATTTATTCAAGGGTTTGTATCAAGGCAACAAATATTTCAACTCTCACTCACTTCATTAAGAAGAACAGCTCATGTGTTAATTAGTTAATTAGTTATGTGAAATTTGTAAAACCCACTGAATTGAAATGATGAAACTAACAGCCCATAAAGAAATGTAAGATATGACATACAGTATATGTCCCTATATAAAGAGTGATGTTGCCATATATGTCACCTATAAGAGGACATTTCATTATCACATAAATACATCCTCTGGATATACGAAGATATAAGTTCATAACATACATGAAATACTCAGAGTAAAAGTTGTACATGTACATTTATTAAAAACATCTATATGATGAATGTTAATATGGTTTAACATGTTTCAACCATATTTGCTATTGATGTATAATTAACTGTAAACTAAAGTAAATTTTCAGGAGTTGATTTTCTTCCTGTTTTTTTAATTCAATTATTCAGAAATATGTGTTTCTGTCTCTGACTGTGCCAATCCTGTGAGTCATGTGTTGCCAGCAGACAGACCATGCCCCATGGGAAGAAGGACAGAGATGAGACGGTAGTTAATGTGTTGTTTTAGACTAAACAAACTGCAGTAGTTATTGTAGTATGGGTAGTAGTGGTAATAGGTTCACTTGGGTTGGATCCTACAGGTCCTAGTTACAGAGTCAGTTCATGAGCTCATTGAACGGATCGGATCATTTCCCAGTTAAAAGTGTAAACACATCTAAGGAGGGACAGGTTGAGATCTGACTGCACATTTTATCCAGATGTTGAAAAGATGTAAATGCAGCTGTTTCTAAAGGATGCATGTGTAATCTGTTCTCCAACTGTAAATAAAAGGTCTCAAAGAATAAACTCGTACAGCTCATGTCTCCTGTGAGATACAAGATGCAAAACAAATAATTAATCAGAAAGTGTAATGATCTGTGACAATACTAACTGTTTCCTGCTTGTTACTAAATTTGCTTCTTTCATTCTTTCAATGTTTGTCTTAATCTTCTCCAGGTGTTTGTAGCAGGAACCAGTGTATGAGGAAGGGCCTCAGATTCAGGCCTGAGGAGAACTCAACATGCTGCATCATGTGGTTCAGATCACAGGATTTTCCATTTAACTGCAAGTATGAAATAAAATACGACGCTTCACTGACTCACCTGGTGCTGCAGCCGCCATCGTCAACTCTGCTGAGAACATCAGAGACTAACTGAGCTGCAGGGAAAAGGAAATAGAGTTTAGCTTCTCTCACACTAAACTCAGACCATAACTAACTCATCATCAAGTGTTTAGTTAATGTCTCTGCAGTGAAGAGTGTTTCTGCTCTGTAACACGTCCACATCATCACCATCAGACGAAGACTGACAACAGTGCAGTTACAGTCCCCACTTCCCTTTATTTAAAACTTTGTAAATAATTTATTTAGCTGTGGCAGCTGTGGTACCTACACTGACTGTTGTGGCTTCTTCACTGAAGCCCATGTGTCCAGTCACTTACGCTCCACACATTTAACTCTTCAAATGAAACATTTCACTTTTCATAAAGCAGCTGACTCTGACAAAACTTTCCTGAGCCACGTTTTCTGTAACTCTTCTTCCTGCTTCTAACCACTGATATCTGAAATGGCGGAATCACCACTGACATTAACGCTATTGATCAGGAAAAAAAGCCAATTAAAGCTTAACCTTACTCAGGCTCACAAAAAAATTTAATTAAATATTTTTAAGTTTAAACACGGACTCTAACGGTATCCTTTAACTTCTCAGAAACAAATGTCGACTACTTTATAACGGTCGCCATTTCCTCCTACTTTTCTTCCTCATTTACATCTTTAGGAAAGCGAATATTCAGCCTGGAGTCGCAGTAAATTAATTACAGTAATTAACCAGAGAAAATCATTGATCTGTTTCTGAACCGACCATTCACTTTGATCTCAACTTGACATCTGTTGGGCTTCGTGACCGTCTCGTGCAAGTTGAGACCCACGGTGACAAAATCAGTCCAGAGACAGAGACATATTAACACCTGCCCGAGTAATCAGTCAGAGATATGACGTTATCAAAATGATCTAAACAGACACTCACCTGCGGATGATCAATAACCAGTTTTTGACGTCAGTTCGCGTTCTCCTGCTTCCAAATAATCAATACTCCTGATCGCACCAATGAAGTTTTGTTCGAGTTCCCTCGACAGCTCAAACTCTTGCTGAGCCATCAGTCGAAGTCCATACCGAAAGTGAAAGTCATCAATAAAAAAACACTCTCCAGATTAGATTAGATTAATTTTTACAAGATTATTTTCAAAGGTATTTATATTCTTTACATCCTGTATTCATTCTGAAACATGTCCATTCTTCTGATGCGCAGTGAAATGACAAAAAGTTTAAATTTTAATTTATATTTGTTTAAATCCCATATTTATTATATCTGTGCATTTTTGAGTGGAAGAGAAACAGTTTTTTAATCATTTTATTGCAGAGATGTTTCAAACATGTTCTTCCTCACATCGACAATTATCATTGATGACCTCAGAATATCTGCAGAAACAAGGATCCCTGTTAAATCTGGCAGAATTATGGTGGACAGACTTTTGTCCCTTTATTACACATTAAACACTAAAAACATGGTTCTGCACTGCTAGCAAACCATGGATATGTTTGTGAGAGAACTGTCAGATAACCGTAAAACAGACGATGAATCTACATCAAACGTCACAACTACCAGAACAAAGACAAGAAAATATGACGATTCACATATCGACCTTGACTTCTACAGTACAATGTCTCAAAATATTAGCTTGTGACAGTATGAAGCCGAACACGTTAAGACGCCACTTGGAGACTTCACATCCCAACACAAAGCCAAGCCTGTTGATTTCTTCAGAGGAAAACTGTCGCGCAAAACAGAAGCTTTACTAAAGCAGCATCTGTGCCTTCAAATGCTCAACTTGCCTCCTATAAAGTAGCTTACAGAGCTGCTCAGTGTAAAAAGCTGCACACTGTAGCTGAGGAATTAATTCTTCCTTCTGTTACTGATCTGGTTTCAACTATGACTGATGAAGCAACAACCAGCAAACTAAAGGCTATCCCTCTGTCAAACAATAATATCTGGAGGAGCATTTATGAAATGTCAAAAGATATAGAAGAGCAGATTAATTGATTGGAGACAGCCGGTTTACTGTGCAGATAGATGAAGTGACTGACAGCAACAAAGACTGTTTATTAATAACATATGTCAGATTTATTGATGCTGATGATTTTAAGGAGGATTTGCTTTTCTGCCAAGTAACAAACAGAGGCACTGCAGACAAACTGTTCAAAATCATTGACACTTACTTGAAAGAGGCTGATCTGAAGCTGGAGGACTGTGTGGGGATCTGCACAGATGGGGCCCAGGCAATGGCTGAGAAATGAGGAGGGCTGCAAGAGCTAGTAAAGAGCGTTTCCCCCAATGTGCAGTGGACACACTGTATGATACACCGAGAGCTGAGTGATATAATGACAGACATCACTGCCACAGTAAACTACATCAAAATAAGACCTGTCCACACTGTGTGAGTAAATGGGATCAGATCACACAGATGTTTTGTTGCTGTCACGTATGAAGGTTTTATCCAGGTTGTTTGAATTGCAGGATGAGATCAGAATCTTCTTGGAGGAAGAGTGTGAGAGAGAAAATGGTCCAATCCCAACGTCCCCCGGGACGTTGGATTGGACCATTTTCTCTCTCACACTCTTCCTCCAAGAAGGATTTCTATCTCATCTGCAATTCAAAAACAACCTTGGATAAAACCTTCATGACGTGACAGCAACAAAACACTGTGTGATCTGATACCATTTACTCAACACAGGTGGGACAGGTCTTATTTT
>NW_019176432.1:108921-144346 GCF_002260705.1 Seriola dumerili | reverse complement strand
CCGAAGAGCTGAACCCTGAACCCTCACAGACTTAGTGACGCCACCTGGTGAGTGTTTCAGTGTGAGAGGCTGAAGGACTCAACATGGTATAAAGAGGAATAGGACAGCACTTATATCACGTTACCTTGATGGTAACAAAACATTTGTATTAAATTTGGGGTTTGGGACTTTTGATTTTACATTTTTGTTCACTTCCTTCGCTTCCTGTTTGTAAACAAAAAAATAATGTTGGATCAGATCTGATCCAATCTGGATATTTGGAATTCATCACCACATCATCATAGGACAGATAACTCCACAGTTCAGGCTCTGAATCAGTGATTCTGTGTTATACTGTCATGAATTTCCCCAACGGGAAAAATAAAGTATCTATCTATCTATCTATCTATTGTCTGTTTTCTTCTAATGCTAACGTTAGGGTTCGTTCCTTTCATGCTTGTTTGTTCTTCTACCTTATTATTTCTTGCATTTTATGTCTGTTGTTTGCCGTTTTTTATGCTTCTGGGCGTCCCCTGATAACCATGGCAACCCTGTGTTTAATGACACAAAGCTATGAACTTTTGGCAATTGTGTGTGAATAAAGGGCTCGAAATGTCTGCCTCAGAGTCCTCATGTGCACGATGGATTGACAGCAGGACAGAACTAAACCTTCAAAAACTTACCTGGAACGTGGCACCAAGCCTATGAGTCTGTGAGGGTGGACCCTGGGATTGGGCCAGTGTCTTTATAGGTGTGGCAGCAATCACTTCAGGGTGTCGGGTCAGGACAACATTTAGTCTTCAGGTGAGGGTAGGAATAAAAGGGACGCAGATTCCAGGTCAAGGTTCAGACTGTTTAGTCTGTAAAGATTTGTGTGTGTGGTTCTGTAACAATAGAACACAACAGTACAAGCTGATTAGCAGCCAGAATAACAGCAACGTAAACACAGCTACACATAAGTATCTACACAGATAACAGCTAGCATACAGTGCTAAAGGCCTGTAATGACTGTGACAAACTAGAAAATAACACTTTGCAAATACTGAATCAATATGTAAACTGCCTAACATATAAATGAGACTAATGTCACTAAGTAACAATTATCCATCTTAAACAGGAAATAACAACTTCGTTGTAAAGAAAAACGGTAGAAAAACTAGCTAGCAGAATACAGTAAAACACAATTCACATAATATCACAAGCTAGCTGCTAGCTCCGATTCACGTCATGTGAGAAACAACAATTAACTACGGAAGAAATGCACTCACGGCTAAATAAACACTAACTGTGTGTAACATAGACACTTGAATGTTTGACTCACTTTTTATGGACGCACACCCTAAAGAAATGTCCGTGGTCCAAGGCAGACACGACCTAACCGTCACCGCTTCAGCCCGTTGCTGGGATAAGTCAACGTCGCCGCCATGTTGGTCCGGGCAAGACTGCTCTGTAAACAAACAGGGTTAAACGGAAGAGTCGCAGTTTTTCTGGATGAAAAGATCGATTGTGTTTATATTTCTCAACCAATTTCAATAAGTCATTTTTATATTCAAGGATTTATGATCTACGTGCAGTAAAGATAAAAGTTTGGTCTCTGGTTAATTAGAATCGTTATAGTTTAGGCTCTATAGGCTGTGTATATGTCTATGGCTGTCACCTGAACGTATCACAGACCGATGCGTTCAGGAGCATACAGAGTGTTCATCATACAAAAATAATTCAAAGTGATTTTACTTCTATTGAAGTAAAATGTCTTTTCAGCAACAGTAGTTAGAGACCGTTAACGTCCTGACGTGCTGACGTCAGTGTAGTGTCTCATCTCCTGTCTGGAGTTTCTGTTACTGGTTGTGTTTATCTCCGTCTTAACAGTTAATGATGCTCTTTTCTTCATCACAGTGTCTAACTACCTGCTGTACATTTAAACTTACACTAGTTCTGCTCCAGCACCCAGAGCTCTCTGCTCCTTTTAGTGAATTTTACAAATTCAGCGGTTGTCTACATGCTATTCATTTCAGCTAGTTACTTTAGCTTAGCAGTTAGCGCTAGCTTCTCTCTCTCTCTCGCTCGGTGTGTCTTCAACCAACAGATGACCTTGTTCATCAGAGTGTGATGTTGTTGTAACTTCACTGTAGAGGATTGTGATGTTTATTCCATCTGCAGTGATGTCTGCTGTCTTACCTTCGATACACAGCTCCATTCCTCACCTGGAGCCGCTCTAGTCTGTGAACGTCTGCGTACACAGCAGCCTTCAGCGTGATAGGCCATTACTCTAACGTCTAACCAATCAGATCGTGCTGTGGGCGGGACATCAGCTGTGGGCGGGACATTGCTCCAGAGCCAGAGTGGAAACTACAGATCAGAGACAAGGAAGCTGCATCAGAGCCAGAGGAACATTTAAATTTGATTTGAAAATGCAGTGTGTAACTGAGAACATTTACTCAAGCACTGCATCTTTGATATTTTGAGGTAATATAGTTGAAGTGTAAATTGATGCTAATATACTTTTGTATTAGCATAAAAAAATTTTAATTCCAGACTTTTACTTGTAACAGAATATTTCTACACTGTGGTACAGCTACTTTTATTTAAAGAGAAATTTGCGATTAAATCCACTTTTGAGTCAGAAAATGAAATCACACATTAGACATACAGCAGACATTTTGACTCATCACAGCAGGAAATACACAGAGGTAACTAATTAAAATAAAAGTCAGCTCCACTAAGTACATTTACTCAAATACAGCATTTCAGTGTAAGTTTTGGACACAAGCAGTTTTTAGTTTAAAGATTTGCTTCTTCTTCTTTTTAATTTTGTGTAAAAATGTTTTAGTTTTTTCAGACATTTTGGTTTTTATGCACAAACTGAAAATGCAGAAGGAAACATGTTGATGGAAAAACACTGTAGCCTGAGTCACACAACAACAACAACAACAACAACAAAAACAATGTTCACGTTCAAGCAAACTTTATTAATGTGATATGAAGCAGTAATGCAGGTTGATAACATGAGATGTGAGCTCGTCTATATACACAGCTCTACAGGTGTGTGTAGTTACAGCATGAGCACACACACACACTCTATACAGCGTCCACCAACACACACACACACACACACACACACACACACACACATACACACACACATACACACACACACACATTAGTTTGAAGGTCTGACACCTGTGACAGGATTTTAACCAGCAGCTCAGTTTCATTATTTTCTGTTTAATTCAGTTTGAAAACTTTTAGCACCAGAACTCACAGATCGACTCTGCAGCACCGAGCGAAGTGAAAGTTTAAAACACAAACTGCTGAGTGTCACTTTTCACTGGAAACGACCCAAAACTTCTGAAACTTTAAATTAACAACAAAAATGAGAGTACAGAAAAGACATGCATGTAAGTTCCTATTCGCAATCTAAAAATGATTATTGTGTGATCGAGATGAAGCAGTCAGCTGTTGCTCACGATGCGTCTCCATATTCTGAAATAATAAGTGATATCTTGGCATCTCGATCTGTAGCAATGTCATAAAAAAACGTGTGTATTTATTTAAAGCATCGAACAGACTCAGTCAAAATGAGAGTAAATATCATGTTAGAAATAAAAACTAAATCTGCAAAGTAAAAAAACAACAACTAACGAACCAGTAACTGCAGGTTTCAGATAAATGTGTAAATACACTTCTCACATAAAGAGCCAGAGCTGCACAGAAGCACAGACCTGGAAATATTTTTATTTTATTTATTTATTTCATTTTACCCCCCCCCCATTCTCCAGTTTTAAACTGACAACGTGTAAAATATTAATATTAAAAACATCTCAGTGAGTAATTCAGCTTCATTAATTCATGTGTTTTTATGAGTTTTAATAATGACTCTTTGCTTTAATCTGGTTATAACTGAATTATTAGAGTCACATGTTTAACAAACTGTGACTTTAATATTCACTCCTCTGTAGCTCCACCCGTCTCTCCACCCGTCTCCACCCGTCTCCACCTGTCTCCACCCGTCTGTTCATCCTCAGGCTCAGTAGCTGCAGGAAGCAGAAACAACACGATCAGTCTCTGATAGAAAGTATTGACGACTGATAGAAAACATTTGCTCACACACACACTGAATTCTGTAGATTTAAACTGGACATCATTGAAACAACATCAGACTGGAGGTCGTGATGTTTGTCTACGATCGAGCGCCGTCAATAAGCAGCAACAGGTTATGACTTGTTTGTTTATATCATCATTTATTTGGCTACAACAACAAAAATAGTTCTGCAACTGGACCGGTGCTGGACTGCTGCTAAGCAACACAAACATTTTCCTGACCTGCACACTAGCTGCTGACGCTGTAGAGATCTGAAAGTTCAAAGCTCGTGTTGTTCGCCTCAGTGTTAGCTTCAGTTTAGCTCTTCTCTGATTTGTCGAGATCTGATGATGTCATATGAGCGTCTGATATCCAGGCTCCTCCCCTTCATCCTCCTCTGACGACCAGACATCATTTAATTCAAATAGTTTATTGTTTCTGAAATATTTTCATCTTTGTTTGTTGCAATCTCAGATCAATAACGAGCGTTAACGTGACGCTGATTAACGGTTATTAGAACACCTGTGAAGCGGAGTGATACATGTAGTGAAAGGTCCCAGTGCTGGTATTCTCCATATCAGCACTGGAATGACTCTCGTCCAATCAGATCGCTCGGTCACAACTAACTGTTGTATAATTGAAAATATAAAATGTCTAAATTACCAATATGTTGAAGGGAAGTTGAATTGATTTGTGTGAAATGAATGTTTCACATTGTCTCTTTAAAGACAGTGAAGCTGCAGTTTCACCTCTGACCCTGACCTTTGACCCACGTCATGGCGCCGGTCTGAGCGGCGGCGTGTGGGATGCGGTTCGTGAGCGGGAGAACGTTTCTTACGATGTCATGGTGCAGCCGGAGACGTGCGCGGCGGTGCCGGTGTACTGGACGTCACAGCGGACTACGTTGTTGTTGAAGTTGGACTCTGGGACCTGCTGCCTGGGGTTCACCGTCACCTGACACAGAATACATGACTCATATATTATATACGTATATATTCAATGTACAGATAACTCTGTGTAACATGCTGCACCTTGAGCAGCTGCTGTGAACGACTGTGTTACTTTCTGTGTATATTCAAACAGAGCATCTTCTGGGGACTATTTTCAGTGGCGGATTAATACACATTTGATTCTCCAGTGAGTATTTCTACAGTGAAAACACAGAATAAGACTTATACTTTAAAAACAGGAAGTCGTCTCATTACTGAACCTTGAGGATGTATTTTCCAGGTGAGACGTCGGTGATGTCGATCCACTGACAGTCAATGTCGGCGTTGTAGGTGTCATAGCAACCAGGACTCAAACCCTGTACACACACACACACACACACACACACACACACACACACACACACACACACACACACACACACACCCACACACACACACACACACACACACACGCACACACACACACACAATTTTTTATCTCTTTACAAGACACATTTACTTGAAATGATTAAATAGTTAATAATATTTTATACAGTAATAAATGTACAAATACATAACTACATTTTCTCATAACTTAAATATCAAATTCAAATGTAATTGTCAGGACAGATCACAAACCTTTATTTTAACACTGACAGATGGTTGATTCATGATTATACAATAATATGCAAATATCAACAATAATATTAAATACAATATAATAAAAGACATATCATTGATATTTATGTTGTGATAATATTATTATATCATATTATATTTGATACAAAAACACAAAGATATGGAAACGTGTTTTATTCCTTTCTTTCTGTCCTTCCTCACTGTCCTCTATCCTACTTCCTTCCATCCTTGTTTTTGGCTCCTTTCCTTGCTCCCTTGTTTGTTCCTAATATCAAGTGTTACATGTACAGATGAATCTATAATCTGTTCTCGTTACTGTCCGGTAATCGCTCTGCTTCAGAAGACATGTGGCGTAGACGATGGTGTGTGTTGGTACCTGAGTGTGTGAGGTGCAGGCGAAGCGGCGGTAGTATCCCGGGTCACAGGAAGTGTCCTCCAGACAGAAGCTGGCCTTGTGACCCTCGGCGACCTGGCTCTGGGTCCGGGCGTCCAGCAGCTCGTACAGGCTGAACTCGTCCATGCTGTGGAAGTGACTGAGAGAGAGCGGCGAGGTCAGGTCAGGTCATCGGTGCTAACATGCTAACGTTAGCTTTAACTCGCTACCTACTTGTGACAGCTGTGCCACTCCCAGGCGTATCGGGGTTTGCTGGGCAGGAAGTCGGCCGTTCCCTGGTTCTTCACCCTCTGAGGGAACCTCAACAGAACCCTGGTGTCATAATCCTGAGAATAAGCAGAGGAACTGGAGGAGAACAAACAACCAGAGGTCAGAGTTAGAACGTTTAATATTCATATTTTAAGCAAAGCACAAACTTACAGAGCTCCCAGCAGTGTATGTGAACGCAACACGCTTTGACCCTGCGTGATATTTTCCTACACGTGTTGTGATTGAACACGTGCGTCTAATGTAAAGACACTTGGAGACAAGTTCACAGAGAACGTCAGTTTCCAGACTGAAAGACGGGGTGACGCTGGTCTGACGGACGGTGACCTCACAGACTGATCAGGTGTCCGTCATGATACTGGATTTTCACAGAGAGAGAAGAATGTGGAGAGCGTGAGATGAATCGATTGATTTTTTCTTGAATATTTTGTTTCTGCAAAAAAGATCATTTGCTGTTTCACATCAACAGCTTCTCTCCTGAGTCACAGTTAAAGCTGGTTTCAGTCAATATGTAACTTCTCTGAAATGAAAAAGCGTCTGATAGAAGTGGGCGGGGCTACAAGCTGCAGGTGTGAGTGTGTCGTCTTACGAGGCGAGGCAGTTCTCCTCTGCAGCACAGCGCAGGTTGTACATGGGCAGCCTCTGGACGTAGGTGGCGATCTGGATGTAGTACGGGTCAGGAACCAGATCAGGGAGACCTGCAACGAGGACACAGTGGGGGGGGGTCCATCAGTCCTGCAGGAAAACATCTCTTCACCGTCACCCTCACCTCAGCAGCTCAGGTGACCTCTGACCTGAAGACTTTAATGAAGAAATGAAGCTCAAACAACCGTGAGTCGCAACAGATTGACCGAGGCATGAAAACAGCAAAGCCTGCTGGGTAACTCTTTCTAATGAGGGCAGACTACTGCCCCCTCCTGGTCGGTCTGGAGACGTATTTCCTCCTAAACTATTCTCGGTGCATTGAGACTGACGTGTTGGGTCGGGGCCCTGAACCTGGTCCATCCAGGGCCACATTAATCTCTGTTGTATATGGGCCCCTACTGACCCCCATTAACACAGTTTCATTAAATCCCCAGAACCGACCAGAACCAGTAGAGCTGAAAAGATCCAGAGTCCCTCGACAACACGGGGCCAAAACATGGAGGAGGGAGGACAACAGTCAGTGATGCAGCTGATGCAGAGTAAACCTTTAGGGGACCTGGGGGTCTGGACCTCTTGGGTCTGTTTCACCCAGTTAGTAATCCGGATTATAACAGTACAATACTCACAGCTGTGTTTTAATTCACATTATATTTCAAATGATTAAAAATACAACAGGCCCATCATTAAGATCTATAGGAAATGTAAATTAAACCATCTGACTTCCTTTATCACCGAGGGGCGGAGCTACAATGAGCCTATGAAAAGTGACATTTGGATCTTTTCCAGCTGATGACCAACTGAAAATCTCACAAATGTTGGAGCCCCATGGATTTAACGTTTTAGTGCAAAATCAGACTGAGTGAACAAGTGTATAAAGGTTCCTGTCATTGGCTTATAAAATAAAACTATGAAAGGATTATTTAAACATCTTAATGTCTGTAAAGATAATTTCGTTTTAAAACTTTGTGATGATGACGTCACAGTTCTAAATTAGCAGAGCGACACACGGTGGTTCCGTACCGTTCTGGTGGTAGCTGGTGCCGTACCCGTGCCGGGGCTGAGTCCTGGCTCTGGGTCTGTAGTAGGAGTTGTAGTGGTTATAATAGGGATAGTAGTTGGAGGACTTGTACGGGTTGTACGGATCGTCTCCGACCATCATGTCCTCCCGCCTCACCGGGGCAGAGTCACCGTCGCCGCCGGGCGTCGGCTGCGGCTGCTGCCGCTGACGCGTCATGGCGCGTAATTGCGCGGTGCTGCTGGCTGCCGGGACGCGCGGGGCGCTGCGGGACGCGGCGGACACCGTGTCATTACCGCTGTTGACGACGACCACGGGGTTCCCGCGGCTCGGTGACCCGGTTTGCCTCCTGCCGGACGGCCGGTACTGAGCGCCGCGGCTCAGGATGCTGAAAACCTGCCCGTTATGTTGCCATGTCAACCCCCGCCGGAGCGCATCACCGTCACCGTCAGCAGCCGCCTCCTGAGCGCGAGCTTCATCCAGAAAACTACAAAGGAAACATAAATGTGCAAAAGAGAGAAACAAGGCCTCAGAGGAGAGTTCCTTCATCTTTAAATAAATAACTGACACGAAGAAGAACGATCCTCTTCTTCTTCTTCTTCCTCTTCTTCTTCTTCACAAACACAACTGGTGATCTGAAGAAGTTCTGTCAAGTGTCTGAGCTCAGCTGCTGAAGAGAGAGGGAGAGAGGGAGGGAGGGAAAGAGAGAGAGGGAGAGAGAGAGAAAGAGAGAGAGAGAGGGAGGGAGGGAGGGAGGGAGGGAGAGAGAGGGAGGGAGGGAGAGAGAGAGAGAGGGAGGGAGGGAAAGAGAGAGAGAAAGAGAGAGAGAAAGAGAGGGAGGGAGATGGAGGGAGAGAGAGAGAGACAGAGCGAGAGAGGGAGGGAGAGAGACAGCGAGAGAGGGAGGGAGGGAGAGAGAGAGGAGGAGTTAAATGTTGAAGCTGCAGTATGGTTTTGGATGTGATGTGACCTTTGACCTTCACTACATGTGACTTTCATTCAGCGTCAGCAACTAACAACCAGTTGAAATTCGTCTCATTTTTTAAAAACTACAACATCAGTTTGTGTCTCAGAGTAAATTTCATAATAAAAGCTTGGAAACAAAGAGAAAATAAACAACATGAAGTTCAGCACTGAGTCTTCAGCCCTGAGCTCGGAGCTCTGACTCCTCCAGGGGAAAGATCATCATCAGAACACAAGACTGGACCAGACACATGAAGAGCAGACATTTTCACTGAGGCTTTTATTTTGTATTTTTCAGGCCTCACACAGTTATAGTTTATGTTGAAGCCCAAAGCCAAAGTGCAGCAGCAGCAGCAGCTGAGGAGCACAGATCTGTGGAGGACAGGGGCGACTGTAAACAAGTCCTGTGAGGGCTGATGTTTCAGACGGTCCTTAAATGCAGCATCATGGAGAAGTTTCACTGAAAATAAACTGATTAAATATTGATTGATTTTCTTGCAAAAGAAGGAAGGAAGGAAGGAAAATGTTAATGAGTTTGGTCCTTCACAGTAAAGGCTCATCAGGCTGCGGCTGCACTGAGGGAAGCTGCAGGTAAATCATTTTCTGACCCGTCGTCCTCCCTCTCCTCAGGATGAGGTGTAATTAGAGCGACGCTGTGGCCTCATGACGATCCTGTCTCAGTCTAATTATCTCCGTGGTCAGAGCTGCTCTCTAATTTTACACTGACAACTGAGGAAACTGAGTCCGGTCCACATCCACAGGGTCCACGCTGCAGGGTCCTCAGAGGTTTAACCTGTTCACACTCTTCCTGTTCTTCAAGCGTTTGTTGCACGATCTCTTTTTATTTCTTCATCATCCAGCGGACGACGGAGCCGAGACGCTTCCCTCAGGTTTCTGGTGTTAAACCAACCAAAGCAGAGAAAGAGTTTAACTCTGCAGCTACTGAACATGAACATGAACATGTTGTACAATCCATTCAAGATGCTTTTGTTTGGTTTTACAGGAGGAACCCCCCCCCCCCCCCCCCCCCCCCCCCCCCCCCGCTGAGCGCTCAGGATGCTTTAAAAAAGCTGAAGTTGAAGCACTTAAATACTGTGAAACACACAACCTGCCACCCACATGCTGCAGGTCACACACACACACACACACACACACACACACAATCTTTACAGTGACCCACAGAGGTTATATTCTCTTTCCAGCCCAGAAGAGTGACTCTTATACTTCCTTTACGTTTCCCTTCAGACGCTGAAGCAGAGGAAACGTAGATCTTCAGACCTCCACTGTCCCTCAGAGAGGAAGCTCCTTCAGACCTGACACTGACTCAGAGTCAGGATGATGCTTCACAACAGGGCGGCAGCACAGAACAACAGGATGTTATAAAACATTTCAAAATGTATTTAAAACCGAAACTGAATAAATCTGCTCGTTCAGAAAAAGAGAAATGTGTATTTTAGATTGTTTTGCGTCTCGTATCTTTTCATCTGTGGATGCAAACTTCTTTTTTTGCTTCATTTAAAACTGTATTTGCATAAAGCAGTAACATCGTTCTGTTATAGGCAGAGAAAATAAATATTTCTGAGGAATCTCCAACAATTATTTTCTTCTGTTCATTAAATGTTCAGGCTGCAGTTATTACAAAATACTGAAGTGTATTTAATAGTGTAGCTCATGGGAACATCAGGCTGAAGTGAAGGGTTCTAGTCTGTTCTTCGCACCTGTGACCACACCCACCAGTGACATCACAGTGGACCGACACCCTGCAGTACGTCTCAGTACAGTTGGACCACATTAGTGTGGGAGTCCTGGTGTGAACCCCGAGGCCGTTGTTCACACGTTGCTGCTCTTGCTGTTAAATGTACAGAACACATACTTTCCCAGCATGCACCAGACATCGAAGTCACGTCAGGGAGACGTCGGACTCTAACGACTCTGACGTTGGAAAGACGTTGGATTAAGGTTGATAATAAGAATCAGTTTGGCAGGTGTTGGGTTTTCACTGTCTGCTGCAGGAACAGCTGGAACATCTGCCTCCTGTCAGATCTGCTCAGTCTGTGTCGAGCTCAGGGAGGGAAACTCAGGAGCACCCACCTGCCCAGGATGCCATAGCAACCACTTAGCAACCACCTGGAAACGCATTAGTAAACACTGTAGCCATAACCACTTAGCAAACCGCTACCTGCCACATCAACAACACAGCAGCAGCTACTCAGCATCCGTCGTCTCAACAGGTAGAAACACACGAGCTAAACCATCTGAAAATGCTAATGTAGCTAATGCAGCAAGAAATTTCTGACTTCCTTCAGTCACATCAGATCCCAGAACAGCGTTAGATCTAGGATGTGTTTAGCCTAGCTTAGCATAAACTCTGGAAGCAGGGGGAGGCCTATAGGTCCATCCTCTCTCCTCTAACCAGGCCTACTGTACATATCCACATGTTTGGACTTAAGCCCAGTCACGTGCATCACGTGTTTAATTTGCTGAATGCAGGTGTGACATTCACCGGCGACGCTGCATCAAGTCTGCAACACCTTTTTACTGCGTCGACCTCAAGCAACACTGGAACACGTATGTTCCCTCCGTCACGTCGCCTCAGACTCACAGAGGCTTCAGCTGCTGTCATGTATGTGATTTTGTGGTATTGTTAGAAATCTCTTCTTCTTCTTGTCATCCACACACGTGTACACACTCACTGCAGGTGATGACGATGTTGGTGGTGATGAAGGACGTGCTATTGTGTCTGGTGTTTCCATAGCTCTTTATGTGTCCTGTGTGCAGGAGGCCCCCGCAGGCGGCCGGCCCTCATTATGAAGCTGTTTAAACGGCTCAGATCGGGCCGACACCTGCTTCTCATTGGGAGCTGCAGCCGCCGCGCTGCCTTGTATTCCTGAGAGGGAA
Organism: Seriola dumerili; assembly: GCF_002260705.1. Lineage (NCBI taxonomy): Eukaryota > Metazoa > Chordata > Actinopteri > Carangiformes > Carangidae > Seriola > Seriola dumerili. The sequence goes on along the minus strand of NW_019176432.1, from coordinate 132,536 downwards.
GTGCAGAGCGCTGCGATAAAGTCAGCCGCCTTTCATCTTTACACAAAGGTCATTAAAAAACAGCTCTTGTTCAGCTTGATCACTTTTTCCTTTAACGGTGAAGGAATCGGTTGAAGTGTGCACACGTGTCGGAGCCGCGAGTGAGCCGCTCTGTACGGCGTCCTGCAGCTACTGGAGCTGCGGCTCTGAAATACATTCAACTTAAAGGATTTAACAGTATGTATATTATAGTTCTAGTTATGTCAGCTTTGTTTCACATCATCCATATAACCACAGGTACAGAGACGAAGTCATGATGTCACATCTATCTATCTATCTTGTTGTGTGAAGAGTAATGGCTAAACAGTGTTTTGTGATGTCACACCGACCTTGACCTTTGACCTTTGACTCCCAGAATCTAATCAGTTCATCCTTGAGTCCTGCTGAATGTTTGTGCTAAATTTGAAGAAGTGTCATCAGAGCGTTTCTGAGATATCGTGTTCTTCACGAGAATCGGACGGACTGACGGAAAACCCAAAAACAATGCGCCTCCAGCTCTGACTGTCGCCGGCGCGGAGGAATAAAAAGGAAATATGAGCATTTAACTCCTGTGCTCAGGTCGTTACGTTGTCTTCAAGGAAATTTTAGAATTGATCTTAAAATTTGAAAGCTTGTTTATAGCTGGAACAGGCCGCTGGTCTCCACAAAAACTGGTGAAACTGCTTCCAGCTTTTATCCTCCAAGCCGCTGGAACACGTCACATGATCAGATTTTATTCCTCAGTTTTAATTTACACATNCATTTAACTCCTGTGCTCAGGTCGTTACGTTGTCTTCAAGTAAATTTTAGAATTGATCTTAAAATCTGAAAGCTTGTTTATAGCTGGAACAGGCCGCTGGTCGTTCCCCGGGTCTCCACAAAAACTGGTGAAACTGCCTCCAGCTTTTATCCTCCAAGCCGATGGAACACGTCACATGATCAGATTTTATTCCTCCTTTTTAACAGTTTTAATTTACACACCTTTTTTTACTGATTGTTAATTGGTCTTAATTATTTTACTTTTTTAATGGTTTCTATTCATATCATTTCTGTGTTTGTTTTAATTTGTGTCTAATGTTTTATCTTTACACTGACCTCCTCGTTTTTGAGTTTGCAACTTTCTCATCTCTGAGAAACAGTAAGAGGATATTCAGATAAGCATTGAGTCAGTAAATCAATGCACCAGGATTTATTTCAGTAGCTGTCGCTGCGTTTCCATCCAGTTAAGTTTAAGGAAAGCTGTGATAAAGGCTGAGGAAAACAGATTTTTAATGTCTTCTTAATGTCTCAGTACTGTATCCTGCTGCCACTCTCCCCTACAGGCCTCCACCTAACCAGAAACACTCAAACTGGCCTCAGATACAAGGCATTTTAATGGAAACACAGTCCCTCCACCCGTCCATCAGGCCGTCAGTCAGCCAGATCTCCACTGCTCCTGCTGTAATAGAAGCTAATAGAAGCCAGGCTCAATAAAAACACTATTAACCACAGTGGAACCTGATTCCATATCTACCAGCCGACCCCTGGCCCCCGACCCCGAGGTCAAACAGCTCTCGTCTCTGTGCTGTTTCACTGTACTTTCCACATTCACATTAACATTGTTATCTCTCTTACATCGTAACAAACAAAGATGAAAATATTTCCAGAAATAACATTTGAATTAAATGATGTCTGGTCGTCAGAGGAGGATGAAGGGAAGAAGCCTGGACACCTCAGCACACACCTGAGGTCACGTGTAGGTGGAGTAGCAAGCTAGTGTGCACTGTGCAGATCAGGAAAATGTTTATGTGTTGCTTAGCAACAGTCCAGTACCGGAACTATTTGTGTGTAAATGACAAAAGTCAATAATCAACAGTTAAATGTTAATTTGTTATTTGCATGTGTTTGAGCTTTATTCACAATTTTCTTCTATTTCTGTGCCTTTTGTATAAGTAGCTGCTGCAGTGGCAAAATATCCCATAATGGACCATTAAATGTTTAATCTGCACAATCTTATTAAGCTTCATTCAGCAAAAATGTATTTCCCTCCCAACATTTGAATTCCAAAGCAATTTGCATTCTCCGGTGTCTTAAGTTATGAAGAGAAAATTTCATTTTGGCAAAATAAGAATCACAAATGAGCCTTAAACTGCACAAACTGCACCTACCATCAGCGAAGAAGGGTGGAGGCTTTATTGCATGTATGGAGCCATGTGTCGCAGCCCATATCCTTCATCCATCCATGAACCAAGACGCACAAAGAATTCCTCGGTTTATCTTCATGTATTATTTAGTAACAGATTAAAGATTGTGGTGTTGCTTTTGGTTCATTCATATCTGGGTCACATTGTGGCCTGTTACAGCAAAACGTGAAGTCAGGTTCAAGAGTTTCAGCTCTGTGCTGGTTGTTTTTAAGGTCTAAGAGACGTTATCAGAGACAAAACACAAGACTGGCCAATCTCCTATCTGTCCAGTGAAATATTCTGTAACCCTTTAATTTACAGGCTGTTAATTACGTAGTAATGTGAAGAAATTTTGAAAAATTTCCAGAGAAAATCAGAAATCAAAAATCATAATCTAATTAAAGGTCCCATATTCTACTCTGAAGTTTTTCAAGTGTTGATCCATAAGAAGATATATTTGTGTTTTCAAGAAACAAAAACCATCTCAGTGTAGTTTTACATCTCCTCTCTCAGGCTTCTCTCTGGAGCCAATCAGAAGAGAGGAGGCTCTGAGCCTCTCTTCTGATTGGCTGACTGTTTTCTGAGTGAGCCAATAAAAATACCGCAGATTTCAGGTAAAAACACTCAGAGAAACCAAATCCTGCAAGGTTTGGATGGTGGGTCCAGGTGGGCGGGGCTTGGTGACTGCTTTGTTGTGACATCACAAAGTTCCAGAAGTCCTGACGGCTGGTTTTAAGGCTCAGTTTCTGAATACAGGCTGTGTGCATTTCTCTGTGGACTGAGGCTTTGATACTTTCACAGTATTAATATAGAAGCTAGAGCTGATCTATAATCACACTACACATGGACACAGACCTTTACACTGGAGGAGCTTTAATTCAACAGGTCATTGAGTCACTGTGGTCATGAATCTTTCCTGACTTTCCTACAAATAAAATCCAGACTTATAAGACTTGCTGAATAATTACTGCTTGCATTTTTGTGTGCACTTGTTATTTTAGTCGTCAGTGGAATGAAATAAGAAGCCAGAAAAACAGCCAGACACATTTTAACTTGAGTTCCTTCAGAAAGTTTTTGTGGACGTGACAGGTCTCACGCTGAAGAGATAAAAATAATCCTCACTGTGACCAAATGTCCTCTCACATTCAGGAGGACAACACCAACAATTACAGCCAGGTTGGGTTTGGCTGCTCCTGCTCTACCATCACACCACACTTTTATAAAAGCTGTTGTCACCTCGCTCAGTGTTGTGTAAACTTTAACACGTGTGGAGGATTTCTCTTTGCTGCCCAGAACTCATTGTGTTACTTATTTTGTGACTCACAATCCAACCAGCCAAGAGTCATTTATTCTTCATACCTGGAGCTGCAGACGGCTTTGGCAACATTAAACGGTTCTTTATACTGCTATCAGAAGAAAACCTGGGCCATTGTTTATCCCTGTGACTTTCCCTCTGGCACTGAGCTCCTGTTGAACCACCCTTATGAAACCTGCGGTCAGCGAGCCCACGTCTGCAAACAAACCTCTGCTTTTGGTTTCTTTGTCTGTCAGATTTAGCTCTGAAAGACAATTACAGCAAGTGTGGTTCTGACAGATGAAGAGCAGCTCTGTCCTCAAGAAGTTTCTTACATCTATCCGTCGTTATCCAATCGCTCCTGGAACCAAAGACAGAGCTGAAGGGATGTGCCACACTGGTTGCTTACATGTTCACCTGTCTGTTAGCTTATCTTGAAGGTCTTCTGCCCCCAGTGGCTAAAAAAAAGTATTAACTCAACTGTAATAAAGGCAAAGCATGAACTGTAGGCTACTGTATCCCTATTTATTTATAAGCTGTAAAGTTTTATTACCAAGTGTCATGGCAACAGAAACATTCCTGCCCACCATGCATGCACCCTGTTGCTAAACTGAAGCACACATGCCATTGTTTATACTGGAGAAAGGAACAAATCCATCCACTAAAATAGAATTCACACTGTTCTGTTTCCTGAGATCTGAAGAGTTGATGCTTCATTAAACTAAAAAACTCATTTTAAACCCAGATGAAACGATCGAGCTCCTCCAAGTGCAAATGAGCTTTTTTTTTCATGGTCAGAGCAGAGAGTGGCTCCGGGTTCCCTGCAGAACCACCACAGGTTCTGTCAGATATCATCAGTGATACTGTTTGTTGTAAGTGAGGTTTCTGCCTCACTGCTGCCCTCTGCTGATGGACCACACATCAACACAGCTGCTGTACATTTTGTCCCTGATAAAACAGCTGGAACAGAGGGAGGTAAAAAGTGTCATGAAAAAAACTCCCCACAAATTAATTTAAAAGTCCATATTTTAACATAATTAAGAGGCATTACTGACACATGACTCATCCGTCACCTGCTCCTAACTCAACATCAACAGGTCCAAGAAATTTAACACACCATGTTTTTATGGCTGCATCATTTCATCAAATGGAAATAACACAATATTATGTATATATCATATTATACACATTTTCCCAACATAACTCATATCTCTGTAAACTTTGCTCATACTTGGGCTGCATGCTTGTTTTCTTTTGGCCAAGTATACGCCTGGTTCCACGGCCCGAATCTGGCCCGTATGCAGCATGACTGTCAGATACTACTTCCACATCTGGACCAATTCTGGTGCTGTCAGTCAATAACCAGATGTGGAAGTATGTGGGCCGGACTCGGGTGGAGGAACAAAGCATATGTTGGACCGGGAGATTAATTTGCTCTCTAGGTGGGATCTGTTTGTGATCTATGATGGAGTTTAAATTAAGTGATGTTGAAGAAAAAGTTTCCTAAATAGATATAAATATTAAAATAATATACAATTAAAAAAAAAGACACAGTCTCGACTCTTCTGTTTGACAAATTTTACTGTTTATTATTAAGAAAAACAAACCGAGACATGAGAGTACAGAGTGAAAATGACTTGGGACGACAGAACGCAAAGTTCCTACCTCCCAATATATTAATATACACAGCTACTAGCCTATGTACAATATATGTCTGAAACAATACTGAAGATGAGACTGAAGCTCAAACAGTGTGGATGAGAAACCGGAGAGAACACAGCAGGAAAACAAACAGGACGTCTCTGATAGAAAGATTCAAAGCTGCTGAATTCCTGTTGGAAAAAAACCAAGAAAAAAAAACCCAACACCTTTCCAGAATAGAAATAATCACGAGAAATAGCTACTATAAATTCTGATAGATAATCACTTATCAATAACAATTATCACACCTAATCTGCATTCACACACTGAGATATTATAGATCACTTATACTGTACACTATCAAACTAAATGACTCGTCTATCTCTCTAATGCAACCAGAACAAAATACACAGGCTCACTGTAGCAAAGGACTCTGGGAGATTGAGTTTAGTGGTTTCCTTACTTCCTGCACTTTTTCCTCTTGTCTTAAAAAAAAACACTTTTCTCCCTCTTTTAATCACATAATTTGGTACAACAGAGCACCTCTGGTCAACCACTATAATCCCAACTAGCTCCCAGTGCTCAAAGGAATGTCGAAAACACTCATTCACAAAACTCATCATCTCTTAATAACACACACACACACACACGCTCATACACTCATAGAAGATACAGTACAGATAACAAAACACTACTGTAACGACAAAAAACACTCGAACTGAACATGTTTGGTCTTCCTCCCTCTTTACTGTGAAGATGATGTTGGTTTGTGCCATTTTATATTTTGAACAATTTGTTCTACGGGAGGATTCAAAATACTGTACACACGTACTGCATTAACTAAAAGGCTAAAATATAAAAAGAGTGGGACATAAAATAAAGAAATTGATAGACGCATTGGTGACAAAATTACTTTACTTGCAGGGTTAGCTGGTGAACTAACTGCTAACATGCTAGCTCTTCAAGTTAGCTAGCTTGCTAACGCCCCGCTGATGTCAGTGTTGACTTTTCTTGCAGGGTTAGTTGGTGAACTAACTGCTAACATGCTAGCTCTTCAAGTTAGCTAGCTTGCTAACGCCCTGTTGACATCAGTGTTGACTTTTCTTGCAGGGTTAGTTGGTGAACTAACTGCTAACAAGCTAGCTCTTCAAGTTAGCTAGCTTGCTAATGCCCCGCTGATGTCAGTGTTGACTTTTCTTGCAGGGTTAGTTGGTGAACTAACTGCTAACATGCTAGCTCTTCAAGTTAGCTAGCTTGCTAATGCCGCGCTCACGTCAGCGTTAAACTGATGGCAGCTGTCAGTCTTCTTGTGCTACTGCGTCTTACTTATTACTGGAGATTCCAGTCGTCATAATCAACAAACACTAACAAAGCTAAACAGAAAGACACAAATGTTTGCTACATTTCTGCAAAGAATGTTTACTAGCTAACAAGCCAAAAAAAAAAAACGGAGTGAAATTTGAAGAAAGTGTAATAACCTTGAGTTACGGTTGTTTTTGCAGAGATGCTAGGGTCATGCATTTAATAACCTTTAGCAACAGACTTTGATGGAAAGTTGGATATATCAGAGGTTTCAGAAAAATTTTAATTTTCCCAGACAGTCATAATTACAAATTGGATGTTGAACTCATTTTGCAAGTAGGAAATTAAGGTAACTCCGATATGACGTGAACGCAGCATAACTGTCACTCAGTGGGCTTGCTAACTTGGAGAGCTATCTAGCCTATTAACTGTCTGTTAGCACTTAGCTGACAATCACTTAGCTAGCTAGCCAGCTGTCTCATAACTGTCTACAAACCATGTCAACAATGTATACTCTACAAAGGAGAGTTAAAGTGGATGGTGCAACACAGGTAATGAGCCATATTAGCATTTCCTGTGTTGGACTCTCCATTCCCTCAAAGGTCAGAACTATCAAGACAGTTTGCTACTGGTGGACAATGGAATATTATATCATTCAAAAAGGTGTTCTTGTATCTGTAACCATAGCACTGAAGTTTGTTTGTGTAAGCTGAGTTTTGTACTTTTTGTAGATCTTGTTTATCAACATGGAGTTTGCAGACAGAAAACAAAATTAACAAGTTCTGGATACAAACATAAATGCACAAGGTTACAAAACTACAGTTACAGATACAATACCCTGTTAGTGCAGCTTTCTGAATGATTGTAATTCTCCATAGTCGACAGCACAAATTTCTGTGTTGAAGTTCACCAAACTTGAATTTGGATTCCAATTCATGAAAGATTTACACAGATCTGCTTTGCCTGAATTAACTGATTGTAGCAATTCCATTGAGATAAGCTGGAAACTATTAAAATGTTGGTGTGACTGGCATATAAGAAAAATCCAAGTGGGAGAAAATATGTTAATCCAGTTTCAGTGTTGGCAAGAAATGCTGCAGTGTATGGAAAACCCATCATCACAACAGCTAACAACATCATTACCTTTTCCCCTGTATCTGCCTTTCCACAGATTTACTGAAGACTGCAGTAACACTGTAAAGTCCTCAGCTCTGCATTCATTTTGTTCTGTGCTGCATCTATCCTGCATTAGTTTTGTAAACAAGACTCTTTCGATTGCTATGCGACAAAAATCAGTACAGATTTAAAGAAAGACTTGTTTTTCAAACATACAGAATCTGAATCTCCTTCAGGGCATTAGGAAAGGTGCAGCAGTGATTGGCTGGTTACTGCAGTGAGAGACGTGACTTGTCTGACGGCTTCATCTGTCCAAAGTGTATCAGCCCCCTGCTCCTCAGTCCTTTGTGGCTCATTGGCTCTCAGGTCCGAGGGCCCCATTCTAACACAGTAGTTCTGCTATGTATGGCCCAAAATGTAAATGTAATGCCTGATTCGCCACTTGTCAAGACTTTACCTCGATGTGGTCAGATTGGCTGCTGTAGTCTTTTTAAATCATACCAAAGTCTAATTATGAACTGGGTACAGACAACAGTAGACAAATAACTCAGAAAGCTAACCAACATCTCCGCAGTTTTGAAGCTAAACCTTGTTTAACCATAACCTTACTTGCTAAGTACTTTGCTAGTTAGTTAGACAGTTAAAATGAAGTAAACCTTGTCCCCCAAGAACTAGCTAGTCAGCTAACTAGCACCTATACAAAAGTTGTGGTATATTCCAACAGGGCTATAGTGTCTTCATTGTCTTCAAAACTAAATCTTTTCACTATAACACCACAATTTGTCAACTTTTTTCGCCAAGATTTCTGTGTTACTTTATGAGTTGCTGCAAAGGACCGGTTTCTGTTGGGTGAATATTTTAATCTCAAAGGGGCTATCGCTAAGTTTTCTCTGCCACCAAAGTGGTTTCTTGCTGGGAGCACATAGTGGTGATTGTTGCTTGACAAGAGCGTCCGCCATCGATGTGTATAATAATACGCCCTCTGTGCAGCACTACGTCTTCAGGTCAGATTGGACGCTACAGTGAGTCGCTATTGAAAAGTGATGAGACGGACCAGGGCTAGCTGGTCAGCATGCTAACTTCAGTAACAGAAAAGACGTATTAGAGACAAGAGTTAACATTGTTGTTTGTTTCCACCTCTGTAGACAGCTCTTGGTGGGTAAAGATATGAAGTTTGATGCTAAACTCGCAACGTTTCTTGTAGACTGGTGAGTAAACAGCTGTTAATGCTAATGCTAACTATGTAGCAATAGCAAAACTCACAAGTAGCTCCTTTAATTTGAACGGTTTGTGATTTGTTTCACTGTCTTATTAGTGACGAAACTACTGACTTCAAATTTCAACATTGTACAGCTCTGTGGCTAGCTGGCTAATGCTAACCTAAATCACTTCTAACTCCATCAAGGCAGAACAGGACTAATGGAGACAAAGCATATACACCTACAGGTCTATGGGCTCCAACACAGACGTATACACACTCAGTATACATTTGTAGGCCAAACCACAAACACAGACAAAGGTAAAGTGATACCTTGACATTCGATCTTTACCTACTTGTAGTACCCGTGTTATTAATGTTGGCTAAATTCCCACTGGTACCACTCTTGCTACAGATGTAAGGCACTTTGAATAAAAGAACCAATTTGCAGATGTTATTGGTGTAATGTTTTGCGGATTATTTTTTACAATTTTATTATAATAATGTAATTTTAACACAAACAATCTTTGTTTCTCTTTGGCAACAAAAAAGGCACTACTTGTTTTTTTTCTTATTTGGTTTCGATGTGCCTCCGATTGTGATTCTTTCCTAAATTACCCACAGTTACCCACCGACTGACCCTCAGTCTGTGAACCACACAGGTTTCGACGCAGCCTCTCGGCACTGTGACGTGAACCTCAGCTGAACAACATTCATATCCACAAAAAAAAAAGACCAAAACAAATGAAATACAATAAACCAAGAAAAATAAAATAGAATAAAAATAAAATCCTACACTACAATTTGACCCTAACCCTAGCTCCAGTGTGGGTTAATATATGAACATGAATAACTGAGAGACACAGACACAGTGCTTTACAATAATAATAAAAACCACAGGGACAGGAGAAAGTACCAAGACCGAAGAGTCTGTCCAGAGAGGAAGAAAATAAAGTTTACGGCACCTTTGGCACAAGGTAAAACCGTGAAAAGAAAGTATATCAAAAGGTCAGACAAGACATTTTGGTCAAAGAGGCTTTAAAGAGATGGGTGAAACTGTGAAACTGGCATTGACAGAAATCTTTCAAAAGCTTAGAAATCTTTGTTCACTTTTAATCTTGCAAAACGTTTCTCCTCTGATTTGACCGACCTTTTCTTTTCCCATCTCAGTCGTGTCTCTCAGAATAGCGAGCTGCTATTCCCACAAAGCAAAACCAACCTTCTGACCACAGCTCTGCCAGTTCCCTCAGTCCCTCTGACAGCCTCTCGCTCTCGTAACACAACACCAGTCTTCTCATGTCAGTTCGGTTGTCTTTCAGGAGTCCAGAGGAAAGCCCGAGTGGTACGTCCCAGCGACTTCGACTCACTGGTTGACGTGGGGCCTCAGGGCCTGGTAAAGTCCCTCGAAGGAGGGTCGGTTGGGGATATCTCGACTCCAGCAACGCATCATCAGCTCGAAGAGAGAAGGTGGGCAGAGCGGAGGGGCATACAGGAAAATCTGACAGACAAAGATGAGAGAGTTAAAGGGATCAGACGGTAAAGACCTTTCAGAGATGTAGAAACGGTGAAAGACCCTGAATCAGGTACACCTGGATGCATGACGTTTGATTCATCTCACCTGTCTGCCCTGGTTCCTGAAGAACTCGCCAGTGTTCTCTATGACCTGTTCGTCAGACAGCAGGCTGTAGGGCTGCTCCTTACACAGGGTGAAGATCTCCCACAGGGTGACACCGAACGCCCACACGTCACTGGCTGTGGTGAACTTACCCTGGAGGGGAAGCAAAGTGACAGTGTGGCAGAGGTCAAATCATTACGTTTCATGATAGAGCTTTTAAAGTTTAAGGATGTTTTCACACCTTCATGTTTAAGTCCGGTTAAACTGAACCCTGGTTGGTTTTCCTCCTTGGTACGATTCGTTTGGACAGGTGTGAAAACAGTAACTGGACTAAAACTATCGCGCCGAGACGTTCATTTTTGGTGTGAAAGAGTTCTGAACTCGATCCCACCCCACCAGTTTGAGCTCGATGGTTCCAGCAACCTTTACTACGGACTGTAGGTGTGAAAACGCCCTAAGATCTCTAGGCCCGCAAGGTTTTTTGACGACCCTTCAGAAAAGACAAATGGCAAAATCTAAAGATGGACCAAAAGTGACCCACTGGACTTTGGGTCTTTTGGAGCCGTGATGGACAGAACTCAAGAATAAGAATAAGGTTTTCTTCCGCACACTTATGTCTCCTTTTTGTCTTCCTTCACTCCTGTCCTATATTAAACCTTCCCTCTGCCCCCTCACCAGTAGGATGCTCTCCCAGGCCATCCACCGTATGGGCAGCACTGCCCGGCCCTGGATGCGGTAGTAGTCGCTGCTGTACAGGTTCCGGCTCATCCCAAAGTCGGCGATCTTGATGGTGAGGCGGCGGTCCAGCAGGCAGTTCCTAGTGGCCAGGTCTCGGTGCACGAAATTCAGAGATGCCAGGTACTTCATCCCCGACGAAATCTGCACCGACATGTGGAGGAGGTCGGAGAGACTGAAGGGAGGGAGAGGGAAAGAGGTGAGAAGTTCAGATAACATGAAGCGTGTATGATGGTATGTTGTTAGCATGTAGAAACAGTAGAAACCGTGTGTGCGGTGTATCAACCTGACTGAAGGGATGTTGTTGGCGTGCGTCAGCGTGCTCTCGATCTCCCGCTGCGACAGGAACATGTTGAGGTCTCCGTTCTCCATGTATTCAGTCACCATGCACAGCGGGTCGGATGACACGCACACACACAGCAGCCGGATGATGTTGGGGTCGTTCAGACGAGACATGATCTTTATTTCCTTCAGGAAGTCGTTCCTGATGGACGGAGACGAGACACGAGACACGAGAGACGAGACGCGACATTTTCATGAAATATTTCAGTCACATTTTAACCACTTCTACCCGAGCATCTATTCCTCAAGTGTTTTCGTGAATGCGTGTAGTGACCCCTCAGATTTATCTTGTGAGCATCAGGGTCCTGATCAGACACGGCATTGGCTGCTGGATCGTATCTCACCGCCGCCGCCATATTGGGCAAGACTGGTCTGTATTTTTAACCACATAATTAATTCAGTTCATGTAAACCTAATGTTGACAGACACTGCTCCCTGTAGAAATCAGTGTCACGATTCTGAGTAACTGGAGACAAGATGTTCATATTTACTCCAAATAGATCATAAACCCTTGAGTTTAAAAATGTATTAATTCATGTCGTTTGTTTACAGAGCAAACTGTCCAATATGGACAAATCTATGTACAACAGGTTGGAAACCGCTGCACCACAACAGGGACCGGACAGCGCCTCCTTGTGGAGGAACGGCAGCCTGCTGAACGTGAACTGGTTCGTTTGTTATTGAAACACAAGCCAGTTCCAGTTCACACGAAGCACAGACAGGAAGTGACACGAACACACAAATACCTGGCCTGACTGGTGGCGTCGGCCCTCAGCTGTTTAACGGCCACCAGCACGGAGTGGCCGTCTCTGTCAGGGAGGGGCGACCCCTCCCCGAGGAATTCTGGGAGTCCCTCAGCCTCACACAGGTGGACCTGCAGGAGAGTAAGAAGCAAGAAGAAATCTGGATCAGATTCTGGATCCGGTCCATCCGTCCATCCGTCTTCAAACTTTCACAGACACCTTCCCTGACTCCACCCACCCCCCCGCTCACCTCTCCAAACTGCCCCTCCCCCAGCTTCTCCCTGAAGATCAGCTGTTGCCGTGGGAACTCGGCCGCGGAGATGTCCTTCCTGGTGAGGGAGTCGACGGTGAGGGCGGGCACGGCGTACATGTTGCTGCCGGTGACGCCCTGCAGCCGCACGATGTCCGTCTCGGCGTAGTGTGGCGCGTTGCTATGGAAACACTGGTGCGGTGTGCACTGGGTGACGTCAGGCTCGGCGTAGCCTCCTCCACACGCTGACGGAGAGAGAGGGGGCGGGGTTAATGTGGATATTTATCAAGAATCTTAGTCTTCACAGCTTCCTACAAAATCCTTCGTACCACAGAAACACGACACTTTTAAACAACAAGGTGAATTTCATGGGGATTTTAAATCTTCTTTTTGATCCAGTTTTATCCCTGAGGTGAATCTTGGTTTTAACAACGTCCGTTCTCTCATAACAACAGGCTGATTATTTAGTAAAAACACATGATGATCTTATTTTCACACACACAGGATTTCACTTCACCAGGACATGTTGAAAACAAAATAACCAAAATGCCACTGAAATAAAAAAAAAAATAGATGATAAATGTGTTTGAAAAAAACAAAGAACAAAATCTACAAACTTCATCTCGTTCTGTACAGACGAGGGAAATATTTCATCTGATCACAATTCAAGAAATCCTGGACAGTTGATTTATAATCATAACCTGGATGTTGTGTAGAAGTTTATTTGGTAAATATACGACTGTAACTGGTGTAAATGTGCTCAGACGTGTCCCTGCCTGCAGTGATGATGGCGTCTCTGGAGACGTGAATCACATGATAAAATTCTTGAAATTCAATATTTATTTACTCAGGAAAACTGTTATTTTTTCCTTGAGATAAAAACATCATTTAATTTTGTGTTCCTGAGATAACGAGGTAATTAACTCTTGATCTCGAGATGGCAGTGATGTCCTCTTTCAGCTTCTGTAGTTTATGGCAAATATATTGGAATTAAAAAATAGGAGTGTGTTTTAGATTTGAAAATTAGATTTTTGTATTTGTAAGTATTTTTGAACCAAGTTACTTTTTATCTCTGGTGTTTTATTTTAGCGACTTTTATCTTATTTGTTGACTTTTATTCATCGTTTCAATGTTTTATTGTTGAAAAGTTTTCTTTTTTCTTTTTTATGTGTGTGTGTGTGTGTGTGTGTGTGTGTGTGTTGGACATGTCTGTATGAAAGATTCTGTGTAAATAAAGTTGAGTTGAACTTCACAGGTCAGACGCAGCGATATGAAAACCCTGAGTTCACACCTTTCAGCTCTTACCACGCAGCCAGCCTGACGTCATGTGACAGGAAGTCAGCAGGAGGAGGTCATAGACAGGATTACTGAGGAGGAGAGCTGGAGGAAGAGGAGGAGGACGGAGAGGAAGTAACAGAGAGAAACACTGCAGAATGAAAGAGCATGCAGATTCTGAAAACAGGGAGAGGACAGAGAGTTTGTGCAACATGTTCTGGAGGAAATGAAGGAAACGAAGCTGTTAGTGAGGAAACCCCTGACGTGGTTCCTGCTGCAGGCGTGCGACAGGGCCAGTAGGGGGCAGACTGCAGCAGACAGTCCAGTCCAAACATGTGGAACTTTTTTAAAGCTTCACTGATTCACAATCACTTCAGTCAGGTTTGTGTTTTCATAGATGAGGGAGCTGCCGGTCACTTCAGTGAACCTCCACCAACAGAATGACGCAGAGGGAGTTTGAAGGGGGAATTCTCCTGTTTGTGAATCTGGGTTTGACTCTCACATCGCTCTGTTCAAACTCAAGTTTAAAGATGAAATAGCAGAATGAACATCTACTTATAGCATCAATGAATTATTTATATATAAATCACAATAAAAGCATCATAAAGCCATAAAGCTTTATTTTACAGTTCACTAATGAGACGTAACGAGCCGCAGTTTGTATCAAATTAGGCAAAACTATAAAAAAAGTTTTTTATTTACAGTAAAACACTTAAATTATACTGCAATTAGAAACCACCATTAATTGAATATTAGATGCAAAATGCACGATACTTTGTCATTAATACTCCAATGTCAAACAAAGATCGGAAATATGCTACAGGAAGACGCTCGTACGCGTTTACGTTGTATTTGTAGCGCGCCGCCATCTTTGTTCTCGTCACAGCTGATGTCACAAGGACGGTTTGTTTACCAGGAAGTCTGACTTTAACAGTATCAGTCGTAGTCGTGACGATGGAATGAGTGAACGTGTCCGGGTGTGTGTTCACCTGAGGCCTCGGCGCTCTGCGACAGCTCCGGCAGCTTGTTCCTCAGCACCGCCGGGTTCTGGTACTGAGGGTCCAACAGGAAGACTCTCTCATAGTGAGGGTCAGTGTTGGCGGGGCCTGAGGAAAAACCACATCCACACACCAATTAATGGCATGAAGAAGAAGCAGAGAGACGTTTCCCGAGCAGCTGGAGAACCTCCATCTTGTGAAGGAGCGTGGTTCTGTTGGTGGCTAATGTTTCCTCCATCATGTGGCTCCAGTGCAGCTGGACTGACGCTGGGTCGTGACCTTTAATGACTCATCTGTTGTCTCACACTGTTTCTACTGAACAGCAGTAAATACACAGAGAAAAAGAATCTCCCTGTTCGTCCCAAAGAACCTTCATTTAAAAAAACACAGAAGAAAATCCGTCTGTATTTCTACTGTAAGTAAAAGTCTGTTGTTGACTACCTGTGGGGGCGTGTCCAGAGCGGGGGGGCACGGGGGGGGTCTGCAGGATGATGGTGTCGCTGCAGGACGACAGTCGAACCGTCACCTCCTCATCAAGGATCCGACGTGGAGCCTGGAGGAAACAGATGATTCAAACATTTCATTTATCGCATTTAATATTTGTTTAATGAACATTAATAAATATAATAACAATATTGTTGCTTTATTAAATAATAAATAGAATAAATAATCATTGTCTCTGGCGCAGCACAGCTTGTGTTCATGTCTATGTTGTGGTTTGGATTTATCATGTCAGACTGATGAATTAACTCCATGACTCTGTTTTCTCATGTATTCTGTATTTCATGCCTCGTTTTTACTGTGTGTTGTGAGGAGGAGTGTCTTTTATTATGATTATTGATATGCTGTCAACAGTGCAGCACAATGTGGTTTTATTTCTATCATCATTAACATTTTATTGTTCTGTGTTATGAGACTGTGTTGTGTCTTAAATACTCATGAATCAGGCTTTTGTTAACTTCAATATTCTTTTGTCTTATTATTATTAATCTTCATGCTCATAAATGATCTCAATAACTTTGTCATTTCAATCTTATATTGTTTTTTAGGGTGAATCTGTAACATCTGTAACATCTGTAACATCTGTAGCATCTGTCCAGGGACTACAGATGAAACATTTCCTCTCAGAGTTTATTAATGTGATCTGTCCCTGTGAAATAAACAAATAAATAAACTGATCTGAGACCAGCTGCTCTGTGGACATGAATTGACAAAGCTGGACCTCAGTCACTTCAGGGTCATGAGGACATTTAAGCAGCTGATCAACACAGCTCTATAATAAACATCACATCCCCTCAAAGCCTCGGACTCTAATCTGACTTCCTAAAAAGGAAAATAAATGTCCGGACTTTATTCTCTCTTCAGTCTGTGATGACTGGTTTATTCTGAACAGCTGCTTCACACACGTTCAGCAGGTGGCGTCAAGCAGCACAGAGAGTTACCCACCATCAAAACTGTTGAGAAAATGTTTGTATAATGATTGTATTTCAACATTTACACTCATTATGTGTCAACGTCCATTTCATTTGCTGAAAACCTCAAAGAACCTACTGACGCTGAAACACAGAGAAACTAGAATAACTGTCACCCTGACCTTTGACCTTTGACCTTTATCCATCAAAATCTAATCAGTTCTTCCCTGAGTCCAAGTGAATGTTTGTGCCAAATTTGAAGAAGTTCCGTCAAGGCGTTACTGAGATATCGTGTCCACGAGACCGGGACAGACGGACAACCTGAAAACAATATGGCTGCCACTCTGACTGACGCAGAGGAATAAAATGCAGGCTACACCGTTGTTCCACAGAACCAGAACCCTGACTGGGAACCCATGGAGAACCCTCCCAGTGGTTCGTCTCCTCACCTTCTCCAGCACCTTGCAGACGTACTGACACCAGAGGATGAGGAAGATGATGATGACTAACAGCAGGATGATGGTCACCAGGCAGCCAATCAGGATGGGCGTGTTCCCGTCGTCAGGCGGATCACTGGCTGACGGATTGACAGTTGCTGTGGAGGAGACAGAGACGTGAAGACTTAAGATGTGATGACGACAGAACAAATTAAGCTACGAGTATTAAAAAAAAGTTTTTTAAAGCTCCGTGTTTCTTCTTCTTCTGTGTTTTATTTGAAGTGTTGATCCATCAGAAGATATAAAAACCATCTCAGTGTAGTTTTACATCTCCTCTCTCAGGCTTCTCTCTGCAGCTCTAGTAACAACAGGTCTGTGAGCCAATCAGAAGAGAGGAGGCTCTGAGCCTCTCTTCTGATTGGCTGACTGTTTTCTGAGTGATCCAATAAAAATATAGCAGATTTCAGGTAAAAACACTCAGAGAAACCAAATCCTGCAAGGTTTGGATGGTGGGTCCAGGTGGGCGGGGCTTGGTGACTGCTTTGTTGTGACATCACAAAGTTCCAGAAGTCCTGACGGCTGGTTTTAAGGCTCAGTGTCTGAATACAGGCTGTGTGCATTTCTCTGTGGACTGAGGCTTTGATACTTTCACAGTATTAATATAGAAGCTAGAGCTGATCTATAATAACACTACATATGGACAGAGACCTTTACACTGGAGGAGCTTTTTGACTTTTGTTTTGGTTTTCTCTGCGTAGATTAGACTGTAAACAGCTGAGATAATTGACACTGATAAAAGCTTTTACTTACTTTACTTACTCATGTTCAGTTTTCTCGGCCACATTCACAGTTTGTCCCACTTTTTTACGCTCTTATTTTTTAAATATATTTTCTTCTTCATGGAGACAGAAGATGTCCCCTTTTAAAAGGTCAAAGGTCATACCTGTCTTTGATGTGGGTGTCATGGTGCTCTCCTCACTGGCTGGAGGGGAGGTCACCAGCAGGGTCATCTGGGTCGGGAGTATGGTGTCCTCTGAAGGACAAACAACAACAAGATTTTATATTTTCTGTTGTATGTAAAATATGTGTGCGTGCGTGCGTGTGTGTGTGTGTGTTACCTGACTGAAAGGAGATCTCGCTGAACATCATCCAGACGTCAGCGAAGTTAAAGCGGCAGCGGAGGGATTTGGCGGTGCGTCGGTTCAGCGGCACTGTGACGTAGCGGGCGCTCGGGTTCCTGTCGTCCAGCACCGTCTTGAACGCCACAGGCTCCGCCTCCCAGCCGGCGATGAGGCGGGGCTTGAACCAGCAGGAGACGGAGGAGAAGATCTTCACGCCGCGGGAGAACATGTTGTTACTGTGAACCTGGACGGACGGAGGAGGAGAACATTTTTTAAATTATAAATCTTTCAAGGAGGTTTATGCATGTATTTAAAATACTTATTATATCTGAAATACCTCAGATACTGCTGAAAGTACTCGATCAGATATTGGTGAGTACACAAGTCTATGCACTGATCAGATACCAGTTAATTTATTAATTAACTTTATAGTTTCACACTCAGATTAAATGGCACTTTCTCCAGTGAATCAGTTCTTCTTCACTGCTCTAAAACAGGAAGTTGCACTGTGCAGCTACTGTTGTAGAGCAGCGAAGAAGAAAAGTTTTATGGTAAATAGTGGAACGTTCGCTCCATCGAGGACAGTCGGAGTTTTATCTTTTTAACGTGAACAATGTGCTCCTGTTTTACTGTAGAGTCCCACTGACCAGTGATGTCACTTCCTGCCGCTGTAATCACAATAAAATATTATATATTCATCTGAGTTTGCTGGTGAAAGACTGAGTGATGAAAACATGAGTGAAAATGAGAGAAAGAAAGAATCTGCTCCTGACGAGGCGACGTCAACAGAAACAAGAACCTTCATGGACGTGAAGTTCCTCTGTCTGTCGAACACAAACTCCATCTCCACGTATCCCTGAGTTCCCAGCGAGTCGTTCCTCCAGCCCAGGTAGTCGTAGCCCGGCCACACGTGGTACTGACGCGTCAGCAGGAAGTCGTCCAGGCCGATCACGCCGTCCGTCAGCTGACCCATCCCACCGAACAGCCTCCTATTGGACGAGACAGCCGTCAGTCACACGGATCAGGAAACAGGAAACACTGGGTGATGAGCATGTGTGTGTGTGTGTGTGTGTGTGACTCGCCTCCTCTCATGTGCTCCATCGTACGTGGAGTCGTTGAGGCTGGCGATGGGATAACCAGGTGGCATCATGAGCTGACCCTCCGGAGCGCTGTAGGAGATCAGGCCGTCTGAAGGGGGGGGGGGGGATTTTTGTGATAAAATGTAACTGTGACGCTTCTGACAGATAAAAGCTGTTGGTGTGATTTTGTTTTGTTGCACAACAGATTAACAGTGTTTGTATAATCCCTTTAAGGTTTAATGTTGAGTTTACTCCTCCGCTGAGGACGAGTAAACAACTCTATATCTACTGACTCAACATCCTCTAGTGTCAGAGTGTGTGTGTGTGTGTGTGTGTATGTCATACCGTCCCATGGACAGCCGTACAGCTCCACTCTCATGCAGACGGTGGTCAACAGCTTGTTGACGGGGATCAGACGGACGTAGCGGGTGATGATGGGCGGGTGAAGGTCGTTGATGACGGAGGCGTAGGCGTTTTTGTTGCCCTCCATCACCTGGTGACAAACAACAGTGTGAGAAACAAACGACAGCCTCTGAGCAACGGGTCAGACGTCAGGTCTCATTTTAAAGTGATGAAAGCTTCACTGTGAGTTCAGCCAGTCCGACCCTGAAAGTGAAATTTGTTCTTTTGCCTGGATAATTTTTATCTACATAAACACCTTCCCCGAGGCGAGGGGTTTTTTATGAGACAAAAAAAACAACAAACTTGTAGAAGCAAGTTCTCTACAAAAACAGAGAATATTAGTACAAATATTAGTACATATTTAGTACAAATTGCACAACATTTTCTTCGAAAAACATTTTTTTGAAATTTTTTTGTGAAATTTTTTTTTTTTCATAAAAATATTTTTTGGTGAAATTTATTTTATTTTATTTATTTATTTTATAAAACAACAGAAAAAAACATTTTTATAAAAAAAAAAAAATTGTGCAATAAAAAAAATATATAAAAATTTTATAAAACAAAAAATTTTTTACAAAAAATTTTTCATTAAACAATTATTATAATTCATTTCTTTATTTATCCCGCCCGAAACAAAAAACTCCCCCTCCTTTCGGGGGTGTTTATACAGATGAAAAAAAAGAAACGTAGAAAAACAATCCTGCCTTTTAGTATTTGACTCATATTTATGAAAATACATTGCTCACATGTTATCGTCATCTTCGCCTAAACTGCGTCTCCTGATTGGCCGAGAATATGTTGCTCCTACATAAATGAATTCATGTCTTAGAATAACAAAATGTTCTGGGTAAAGTTATCTGAGGGAGGTTCCCTGGAGGAAACAGTTCAGTCAGATAAAAACATGACCCACTGTTTAAACTGTGTCCTAACGGCGTTGCCGTGGCAGCTGGAGACCAACAGGAAGCTCCTGTGTAAATGTCATTTCCTGTGATATGAGTGTGAATGACCAGAAGCAGCTCAGAGAGAAATAAGCATCATTTTCTTTTCCCTTCCTTCTTTCTTCTCATTCTTTTCGTTCTATCGCTCCATCTCACGTTTCCTCTGCAGGTTTTCTTCCATTCTTCCTGCCTATCAGACACTTNCCCTTTTCCCCCCCCCCCCCCCCCAGCTGGTCCTGCCCCTCTGTGGTGAGGCGTTCAGGGTCACTCACTGTGTTTCCCTGCCGGTTCCTCCAGGGCTTCCACAGCAGCCCGTCCCTGCTGTAGTTGAGGCGGTACGCTCGGGCGAACTCGTTCCCGGAGTTTCTGGCGTATCGTCCCTGAGTCCCGACCACCGTCAGGAAGGTGAGGCGGCCCAGGTCCACCTGAGAAACACACCAATCAGAAGCTGTCTGTCAAATCATGTGACACACCAGGAACCCAGAGACCAGGGTTTCACTTCATCTGCTTAAATGATCATTACGTTTTTTACATTTTCACTTCACGTCCTTTGATTCAGTTTCTCCATTTTTTTCAACATTTCTTTCTTGTGTATTAACGACAGCGTCTTTGTTTTTGTGCAGGTGACACCTGCTGCCGACACCTTCAAGTGCTTTTATACCAAACTAATCAAGAGATTAATTGTCTGACTGTAAATGTTCCTGCAGTAAATACTAATCTTGGTTGGACGGCAAACAATTCAAAACACTTCTTACTGACGATGTAACTGATCAGTATCTATATAGACACACGTCTACTTGTTTATGTGAATTCACATCTGACTGTGGATTTAAATCTCTGAGTTCTCTGTGTTATTGATTTTCTCTTCTGTTCTCAGGTCTCACGTGTTCATGAGATCTTGGTCTCAATGTGACTTCCTGATTAAATGAAGTAAATAAAAGTGAATAAAAATAAAATGTGACAGAAACACTGAGGCTTTAACTTTGAGCCAGTCCCTTTGTTGTAATGTTTTATGTTTGAATAAAGAGACACTGACATGATCAAAGTTAAATTAAAAATAAATGAAGTGGATGTTGAAGAATCCACAGTCAGTGAAAACTTTCTAATCAGCTGATTTGAGGATTTGTTTTCCGATGAGAGAAAATGACCTTCACCAGCTCCTCCCCCTCTTTACATCCTGTGCAGTGTTTAAATATAACTTTATTAGCAGCGCAGGTCGCCGCCTGTGAACGCTCCTGTTACACTGACTGAGCAGGATCACGTTCCTCCTGATTTAACCCCGACGTCCTGACGGAGCAGGTGACAGGACACGACACACACCTGCAGGTACTGACTGTCCGAAGGCTCCTGCTGTCCCTCAGGACACCAGGCGCCGTCCCCCTCCTCACGGTTCAGCCTGCACACACACACACACACACACACACACACACACACACAGACACACACACACACACACACACACACACAGACACACACACACACACAGACACACACACACACACACACACACACAGAACACAGACACGACACACACAACACAGGACACCAACACACACAACACACAAACATCACAGCAACGAGACACACACACACACACAGACACACACAGACACACAACACACGTCAATATAGACTGTTTCAACATTTATACATTCATATAGAGTCTTAAAGTACATACTCTGATTTTTACATGTTCCAAAGTCAGAAATTCTTGACTGGAACTATCACTCACGTGACGTTTTAAAGGGATGTGTGAAAGTGAAATATAATATAATATAATAATTAATATAATATAATACAATATAATATAATATAATATAATATACATTAAACCAGCATCAACACTTGACAAGCTGTCGAGTGTTTAATTGTTGAGTCATTTTAAAATGATCTTGATCTTAGATGTTTCTGCATCATTAATATACTTGATAATAAACTACAGATAATTATAGAATAATAATAATAAACTTTATTAACATAGCACTTCTTAACGAGGTCACAGTGATTTACAGAAAGAAAAAGAGAAAAACAAATGCATCATAAAACAGAAGGACGTTGTGTGAAAATACAGATTGTCTGTTTCAACACAACATTTCAAACATTCATGAAGCTTTTCCAGAACAGAAGGTTGTAGGAAGAGTCTGAAAAGACAGTAAAGCTGTTTCCTGTCTGATCCACAGTCTCTAACCTTCAGTCACCAGCCGAGTCCCAGAGCAACCAGCCCCCCCCCCCCCCCGTAAACGCCTCGCCATTAAAGTGCATTACAACAGTCGAGGCACGAGAGCATAAAAGATGATTATTATGTATGTGTTTATATATATATATACATTATTATTATTAATAATATTATTATCTTATGTTTTGATGTCAAACTTTATTAAGATTTTACCAGCAACAATGAAGAAAGAAAATCAATCATCATCAATTAGAGAAATGGTTAATGATGTGATTACATGATGTCACTGACCTGGCGTACTGTGGTCCCGTGGTCTCGTACCATTGGCTGGATGCTGTGATGTCATCATTTGTGATCCGTCCATCCTCCATGCCCAAGGCATAGCGACAATGTGCTGTAAAACACACACACACACACACACACACACACAGTTCTCACTTTTCCAAATGACTGTTATAGAGTTAAAGTTAGAATCAGTTTAGGTGTGTGTGTGTGTGTGTGTGTGTGTGTGTGTGTGTGTGTGTACCGGGGTCGATCTGTCCGAAGGCTGCTGTGGCTTGAAGGATCAGCAGCAGGAAGAGGTGCATGATGGTCCGCCGATCACACCAACACACACGCTACATCTCTGAGGGAGAGAGAGAGAGATGTTGAGATGATGTCACTTCCTGTCATTATGACCCTGGCAGGAAAGAGGAAGTTGAAACAATCCTTTCACTGATACAGTAAAACTTGTTATTGTTCATGTAGATGAAAGAACAACATGAGTCTGTGGAGAAACAACACACACACACACACACACACACACACACACACACACACACACACACACACACACACACACACACACACACACACACAGGCTCTGTTGAAAACAGTTTGTTTTTAATGTAACGAGCTTCTTCCTGCAGGTTTCACATGAAGGTGAGGGTGGACAGGTACAGGTGAGCTGACGTCACAGTGGGCGGAGACTGCGACCAGGAAACAACTGAAGCTCACTGATGAACTTTTTACAAACACTGATCCCAGACCTGAAGTCGTCTGAATGACTCCTACCTTAATTTACTAGTGTGTGTGTATGTGAGTGTGTGTGTGTGTGTGTGTGTGTGTGTGTGAGATTTCACAATGTTGTTGCCGTTGGAGTGGAGACATTTATAAATACTGGACACAAACAGCAGCCCACTCACTGAGGTTATGCAACACTGACACACACACACACACACACACACACACACACACACACACACACACACACTACAGTGTCTCACTGCGCTCTAGATTTTCTCTGCTGTTGAGTTTCTGTTAAAGTGACGGACATCAGCTGGACGGGTGAGAGAGGGAGAGAGAGAGAGAGAGAGAGAGAG